>NW_026602603.1:0-14181 GCF_029448725.1 Salvelinus fontinalis
ACTTATCATTGGGAAAGGTAGGCCAAACGGTCTTTACTCATCATTGGGAAAGGTAGGCCAAACAGCCTTTATTCATCATTGGGAAAGGTAGGCCAAACGGCCTTGACTCATCATTGGGAAAGGTAGGCCAAACGGCCTTTACTCATCATTGGGAAAGGTAGGCCAAACGGTCTTTACTCATCATTGGGAAAGGTAGAACAAACGGCCTTTATTTATCATTGGGAAAGGTAGGCCAAACGGCCTTTACTTATCATTGGGAAAGGTAGGCCAAACGGCCTTTACTCATCATTGGGAAAGGTAGGCCAAACGGCCTTTACTCATCATTGGGAAAGGTAGGCCAAACGGCCTTTACTTATCATTGGGAAAGGTAGGCCAAACGGTCTTTACTCATCATTGGGAAAGGTAGGCCAAACGCCTTTACTCATCATTGGGAAAGGTAGGCCAAACGGCCTTTACTTATCATTGGGAAAGGTAGGCCAAACGGTCTTTACTCATCATTGGGAAAGGTAGGCCAAGCGGCCTTTACTTATCATTGGGAAAGGTAGGCCAAAAGGCCTTTACTCATCATTGGGAAAGGTAGGATGTGTTTTGGACACATCCTTTCTGTGCTCCAGCAATTTACGAACAGATGCCTCCTTCCATCAGCCGTATGCACCTTGTTCAGTATCTGTCACTTTACAGTACTGTAGTTCATGATCTGGTTTTACTTACTTTATGACATTCCTCCTCGTTCTTATAGGCTGGAGCAGACTTAGTCTCAAAATAAGACCGGTTTAAAATAGTTTTAGCCTGTTAAAGCAGGGGTTCCCAAACCTTTCTTTTTCAAGGTGAAGGGGGAGGTTCGGACAGAGCTAAAGGACGTCCATTTTTTTTGCACTGATCACAGACGTGGTCAAGTGTAAATATGACTTCTTACATGAGCCTGACAGTGCATGTCACGAAAGACTGAACACTATCTCAGGCTAACATAGTTTGGAAAGCAATTGGCTATTGCTTCAAAGAAAAGACAATGAAAAGACTAATCTGTCTTTTAGTTATCAAAATTCTCAACTTAATTGAGCGAACAGTATTTTTGCCATTGGCTATATCCCCGGTGAGTGTGAATATTCACTTTCTTTATCCCTGGGTCAGTGCCACTTGAAAGTCATATTGAAAAAGATTCTGCTAATCTCTATAGTCATATCAAGTGTAGTAGAATTGCATGATAAAAAATATTTTAACAAGGGGGGTAAAAAATCCTGTAAAGAGAAACATATCTGACATAGCCTAGCCTAGCCTTACTCCACCACGCGCTGCATTGAACAGCCGTTTTTTTGTGAACAGTGATTGAGTTATATTATTAACCTAAATGATGACTATCCAATTTACTAATCACATTAGCAATAGTCAGCTATCTTACAAAAGTCTGTAAATGTGATGATGCATAGAATGCTTTATATATTTTTTTATGGTGAAAATGAGCTTCCCCTTAACTTGAGACTCGCGCGCCTATGAGCAAGACAGTTAGGCCTAAACACTCCGTTTTGCTTTGCTAATGTTTCCCCCGTCCGTCCGTCGGCTGTCAGTTATGTCGATGACTGTGTACATACCGCAAGTCAATCACCGACACCGGAAGTCCCATGACCGTCACAGCCCTAGTTGTATGCTTGAGTTTGTTCAAGAGAGGCTTTGACGCCAGATTTGAGCAGATCTTGCTTTAGTTTTCCTCAGCCTGTGTTTTGTTTCTCTCTCCTTTTCCTGTTAGATGGTGATGCTGCTTCTCTCCAGAGGCCAGGGGGTTGGGACCAGTGGGTTGGGACAACTGTGTTGGGACCAGTGTGTTGGGACCAGGGGGTTGGGACCAGGGGGTTGGGACCAGTGTGTTGGGACCAGGGGGTTTTCATAACCAAGTAATGAAGAGATGGAGATTGGATCCAGGAGGTTGGATCCAGGAGGTTGGATCCAGGAGGTTGGAGCCAGTGGGTTGGGACCCAGTGTGTCGGGACACAGTGTGTTGGGTCAGGGGGTTTTCCTAACCAAGTGACCTGATCAGGAATGTATTGTCTCTCTCTTTATCAACATGATAAATGTGCAACCAGAGGAAAAGAAACTCTGGACCACCTTTACTCCATATTCAAAGATGCATACAAAGCTCTCCCTCGCCCTCCATTTGGCAAATCTGACCATATTTCTATCCTCCGGATTCCTGCTTACAAGCAACAATTAAAGCAGGAAGCACCAGTGACTAGATCAATAAAAAAGTGGTCAGATGAGGCAGATGCTAAACTACAGGACTGTTTTTCTAGCACAGACTGGAATATTTTCTGGTATTCTTCCGATGGCATTGAGGATTACACCACATCAGTCACTGGCTTCATCAATAAGTGCATCGATGACGTCGTCCCCACAGTGACTATACGTACATAACCCAACCAGAAGTCATGGATTACAGGCAAAATCCAACCTTAGCTAAAAGGGTAGAGCTGCCGCTTTCAAGGAGCGGGACTCTAACCTGGAAGCTTATAAGAAATCCCGATCTGCCCTCCGACGAACCATCAACCAGGCAAAGCATCAATACAGGACAAAGATCACATCATACTACACCGCCTCCGATGCTGGTCGGATGTGGCAGGGCTTGCAAACTATTACAGACTACAAAGGGAAGCACAGCCGAGAGCAGCCCAGTGACACGAGCCTACCAGACGAGCTAAATTATTTATATGCTCGCTTCGAAGCAAGTAACACTGTAACATGCATGAGAGCACCAGCTGTTCCGGACTACTGTGTGATCACATTCTCCGCAGCTGATGTGAGTAAGACCTTTAAACAGGTCAACATTCACAAGGCCACAGGGCCAAACGGATTACCAGGATGTGTACCCGAGCATGCGCTGACTAACTGGCAAGCGTCTTCACTGACATTTTCAACCTCTCCCTGTCTGAGTCTGTAATACCAACATGTTTCAAGCATTGCACCATAGTCCCTGTGCCCAAGAAGACTAAGGTAACCTGCCTAAATAGCTACCGACCCGTAGCACTCACGTCTGTGTTTTTGAAAGGCTGGTCATGGCTCACATCAACACCATTATCCTAGAAACCCTAAACCTACTCCAATTTGCATACCGCCCCAACAGATCCACAGATGATGCAATCTCTATTGCACTCCACACTGCCCTTTCACACCTGGACAAAAGGAACACCTATGTGAGAATGCTATTCATTGACTACAGCTCAGCGTTCAACACCATAGTGCACTCAAAGCTCATCACTATCAATCAATCAAATGTATTTATAAAGCCCTTCTTACATCAACTGATGTCACAACGTGCTGTACAGAAACCCAGCTTAAAACCCCAAACAGCAAGCAATGCAGGTGTAGAAGCACGGTAGCTAGGGCAAACTCCCTAGGAAGAAACCTAGAGAGGAACCAGGCTATGAGGGGTGGCCAGTCCTCTTCTGGCTGTGCCGGGTGGAGATTATAACAGAACATGTGCAAGATGTTCAAATGTTCATAGATGACCAGCAGGTTCAGATAATAATAATAATAACAGTGGTTGTAGAGGGTGAAACAGGTCAGCACCTCAGGAGTAAATGTCAGTTGGCTTTTCATAGCCGATCATTCAGAGTATCTCTACCGCTTCTGCTGTCTCTAGAGAGTTGAAAACAGCAGGTCTGGGACAAGGTAGCATGTCCAGTGAACAGGTCGGGGTTCCATAGCCGCAGGCAGAACAGTTGAGACTGGAGCAGCAGCACGGCCAGGTGGCCTGGGGACAGCAAGGAGTCATCAGGCCAGGTAGTCTTGAGGCATGTCCTCCTCCGAGAGAGAGAGAGAAACAGAGATAATTAGAGAGCATACTTAAATTCACACAGGACACCGGATAAGACAGGAGAAATACACCAGATATAACAGACTGACCCTAGCCCCCCGACACATAAACTACTGCAGCATAAATACTGGAGGCTGAGACAGGAGGGGTCGGGAAACACTGTGGCCCCATCCGACGATACCCCCGGACAGGGCCAAACAGGCAGGATATAACCCCACCCACTTTGCCAAAGCACAGCCCCCACACCACTAGATGGATATCTTCAACCACCAACTTACTATCCTGAGACAAGGCCGAGTATCTCCAGTATCTCCAATCTCCAGTGGGTGCGCGGGAGGGGGTAGGTCCAGAATTTTGGGAATCCTGTAGAAAGGAGATCGCGTCTCTTCCCTCCACGAACTCCGGGAAACCTTGAAGTCTCAAATTCGAGTGCCTTTGGAAATGTTCATAATAATCAAATTTCTCCTCGAGTTTAGCGATGGAGTCTTCCAACTTCTTGTATTTTTGGTTCACTTCCTCACGGACGTCCAGGATGGCAGCCTGGTGGTCAGCATGGTCTTTTTCAAGTCTTCTACTGTTGTTCTTCTCCATTTCATGCACAACACATTGGAGGGACAGTTCACATATGTAGTGGGTGTACTTTCCATGTTACAGTATTTCCTTTATAACATTTATAATGACTACATAACTAACAAAACAACATTAGTGTTCTTTAGATCACCTCTGACCATTCCCCACGTTTTATGTTAGATAAATTTTGCCAAGGTTCCTTAGCAGTTCAGACGTCTTTTTCTGTTCCGTATTGTCGTGTCCTGTATATATATTTACACCTTTCTTCGCATATCTTTTATTTATTTTATTATCCAAGAACTCAACTACAAAAGCTTTCCTGCAAAAGCTTTCCTGCAACCCGCTTCACCAATTACAAAAAGTGTTATTTACCTCAATCTGAAAATCCATCGTGGAAGCTAACCAGGGGCTAATTCAGAAGCTAGCCTGAAAGCTAACCAGAAGCTACTCCGATAGCTAGCCAGAAGCTAATCTGTAGCTGCCCCGAAATTAGCCGGTTTGCTGGCTAGCGTTGGTGTTTCAGCTGCCCACGTTTAGTGGTCATCAGCTATTCCTTTAGCTCGATAATCTACCGGCACTTTTGTGCAACGCGACTCGGACCGGAGCATTCCGGGACTCTTTTTCTCTCAGTTTCCCCGGATTCCAGCCGCAGGCTCTGGACACTTGCACCTTGATTTCGCAGCTAGCTAGCTGCAAACCGTGTGACTATTGGCTTACGTCGACCCCGGAGCAAACTCAAATCATTCTGGAGCTAGCCAGCTGAGGAGTTCCATCACCATCCGGACCCGTTTCTTTTGTTGCTGCTGCAGATACGGAACCCCACCGGGCCTTCACGACTGACTGCCGCGACTGACTGCCGACGTTATCTGCCCGAGGGATTTATCCAACTGGCACCTCCGTCCCGACGTTACCTGAACGCTCATCTGAGGCCCGCTAATCGTTAGCTGTCTTATCGGCTGCTATTTGAACAAGTATATCGTACAACTATTATTATTATTATTATTTATTTATTTTATTTTTTTCCTTGGGTCACTATATCTATTTTGCCAATTCGGATTGATCCCCTCTACCACACGGAACCCCACTACACGGAACCCCACTAACCTACCGACGGAAACGCACGAGGTATCTACAAACAGACCTCCATCCTATGCTGCTACCGATAGCCATATACCCGGCCAGCTGTCTGGATCGCCACGACCCCAACCAACCTCTACTCACTGGACCCTTATTGATCACTCGATTAGCATGCCTCTCCTTAATGTAAATATGCCTTGTCCATTGCTGTTCTGGTTAGTGTTTATTGGCTTATTTCACTGTAGAGATTCTAGCCCTGCTCTCTATACCATATCCAACCTCTCAGTTTCACCACCCACATATGCGATGACATCACCTGGTTTCAATGATGTTTCTAGAGACAATATCTCTCTCATCATCACTCAATACCTAGGTTTACCTCCACTGTATTCACATCCTACCATACCTTTGTCTGTACATTATTCCTTTAAACTATTTTATCGCCCCCAGAAACCTCCTTTTACTCTCTGCTCTAGTAGCTCTAGGCGACCAATTCTCATAGCTTTTAGCTGTACCCTTATCCTACTCCTACTCTGTTCCTCTGGTGATGTAGAGGTGAATCCAGGCCCTGCAGTACCTGGCTCCACTCCTATTCCCCAGGCACTCTCTTTTGATGACTTCTGTAACCGTAATAGCCTTGGCTTCATGCATGTTAACATTAGAAGCCTCCTCCCTAAGTTTGTTTTGTTCACTGCTTTAGCACACTCTGCCAACCCGGATGTTTTAGCCGTGTCTGAATCCTGGCTTAGAAAGACCACCAAAAATTCAGACATTTTCATCCCCAATTACAAGATCTTCAGACAAGATAGAACGGCCAAAGGGGGCGGTGTTGCAATCTACTGCAAAGACTGCCTGCAGAGTTCTGTTATACTATCCAGGTCTGTTCCCAAACAATTTGAATTTCTACTTTTAAAAATCCACCTCTCTAAAAACAAGTCTCTCACCGTTGCCGCCTGCTATAGACCACCCTCTGCCCCCAGCTGTGCTCTGGACACTATATGTGAACTGATTGCCCCCCATCTATCTTCAGAGCTCGTGCTGCTAGGCGACCTAAATTTGAACATGCTCAACACCCCAGCCACCCTACAAACTAAGCTTGATGCCCTCAATCTCACACAAATTATCAATGAACCTACCAGGTACCACCCCAATTCCGTAAACACGGGTACCCTCATAGATATCATCCTAACAAACTTGCCCTCCAAATACACCTCTGCTGTTTTCAACCAAGATCTCAGCGATCACTGCCTCATTGCCTGCATCCGTAATGGGTCAGCGGTCAAACGACCTCCACTCATCACTGTCAAACGCTCCCTGAAACACTTCAGCGAGCAGGTCTTTCTAATCGACCTGGCCGGGGTATCCTGGAAGGATATTGATCTCATCCCGTCAGTAGAGGATGCCTGGTCATTTTTTAAAAATGCCTTCCTCACCATCTTGAATAAGCATGCCCCATTCAAGAAATTTAGAACCAGGAACAGATATAGCCCTTGGTTCTCTCCTGACCTGACTGCCCTTAACCAACAGAAAAACATCCTATGGCGTTCTGCATTAGCATCGAACAGCCCCCGTGATATGCAACTTTTCAGGGAAGCCAGAAACCAATATACACAGGCAGTTAGAACAGCCAAGGCTAGCCTTTTCAAGCAGAAATTTGCTTCCTGCAACACAAATTCAAAAAAGTTCTGGGACACCGTAAAGTCCATGGAGAATAAGAACACCTCCTCCCAGCTTCCAACCGCTCTGAAGATAGGAAACACTATCACCACCGACAAATCCACTATAATTGAGAATTTCAATAAGCATTTTTCTACGGCTGGCCATGCTTTCCACATGGCTACCCCTACCCCGGACAACAGCACTGCCCTCCCCTCTGCTACTCGCCCAAGCCTTCCCCATTTCTCTTTCTCCCAAATACAGTCAGCTGATGTTCTAAATGAGCTGCAAAATCTGGACCCTTACAAATCAGCCGGGCTAGATAATCTGGACCCTTTCTTTCTAAAACTATCTGCTGAAATTGTTGCCACCCCTATTACTAGCCTCTTCAACCTCTCTTTCGTGTCGTCTGAGATCCCCAAAGATTGGAAAGCAGCTGCGGTTATCCCCCTCTTCAAAGGGGGGGACACCCTTGACCCTAACTGCTACAGACCTATATCTATCCTACCCTGCCTTTCTAAGGTCTTCGAAAGCCAAGTCAACAAACAGATTACCGACCATTTCGAATCCCACCACACCTTCTCCGCTATGCAATCTGGTTTCAGAGCTGGTCATGGGTGCACCTCAGCCACGCTCAAGGTCATAAACGATATCGTAACCGCCATCGATAGGAAACAATACTGTGCAGCCGTATTCATTGACCTGGCCAAGGCCTTTGACTCTGTCAATCACCACATCCTCATTGGCAGACTCGACAGCCTTGGTTTCTCTAATGATTGCCTCGCCTGGTTCACCAACTACTTCTCTGATCGAGTTCAGTGTGTCAAATCGGAGGGTCTGTTGTCCGGGCCTCTGGCAGTCTCTATGGGGGTGCCACAGGGTTCAATTCTTGGACCGACTCTCTTCTCTCAATGATGTCGCTCTTGCTGCTGGTGATTCTCTGATCCACCTCTACGCAGACGACACTATTCTGTATACTTCTGGCCCTTCTTTTGACACTGTGTTAACAACCCTCCAGGCGAGCTTCAATGCCATACAACTCTCCTTCCGTGGCCTCCAACTGCTCTTAAATACAAGTAAAACCAAATGCATGCTCTTCAACCGATCGCTGCCTGCTCCTGCCCGCCTGTCCAACATCACTACTTTGGACGGCTCTGACTTAGAATATGTGGACAACTACAAATACCTAGGTGTCTGGTTAGACTGTAAACTCTCCTTCCAGACTCACATCAAACATCTCCAATCCAAAGTCAAATCTAGAATTGGCTTCCTATTCCGCAACAAAGCATCCTTTACTCATGCTGCCAAACATACCCTTGTAAAACTGACCATCCTACCAATCCTCGACTTCGGTGATGTCATTTACAAAATAGCCTCCAAAACCCTACTCAATAAATTGGATGCAGTCTATCACAGTGCCATCCGTTTTGTCACCAAAGCCCCATATACTACCAACCACTGCGACCTGTACACTCTCGTTGGCTGGCCCTCGCTTCATACTCGTCGCCAAACCCACTGGTTCCAGGTCATCTACAAGACCCTGCTAGGTAAAGTCCCCCCTTATCTCAGCTCGCTGGTCACCATAGCAGCACCTACCTGTAGCACGCGCTCCAGCAGGTATATCTCTCTAGTCACCCCCAAAACCAATTCTTCCTTTGGACGCCTCTCCTTCCAGTTCTCTGCTGCCAATGACTGGAACGAACTACAAAAATCTCTGAAACTGGAAACACCTATCTCCCTCACTAGCTTTAAGCACCAGCTGTCAGAGCAGCTCATAGATTACTGCACCTGTACAAAACCCATCTACAATTTAGCCCAAACAACTACCTCTTTACCTACTGTATTTATTTATTAATTTATTTTGCTCCTTTGCACCCCATTATTTCTGTCTCTACTTTGCACTTTCTTCCACTGCAAACCAACCATTCCAGTGTTTTTTTTTAGTTTTTATTTGACTTGCTGTGTTGTACTCACTTCGCCTCCATGGCCTTTTATATTTTTATTTAGTTATACATATATTTGTTTGCCTTCACCTCCCTTATCTCACCTCACTTGCTCACATTGTATATAGACTTATTTATTTTTTTCACTGTATTTTTGACTATATGTTTGTTTTACTCCATGTGTAACTATGTGTTGTTGTATGTGTCGAACTGCTTTGCTTTATCTTGGCCAGGTCGCAATTGTAAATGAGAACGTGTTCTCAATTTGCCTACCTGGTTAAATAAAGGTTAAATAAAAAATAAAAATAAATAAATATATTGTTCCAGTAGTTGCTTCTGAACGTGTTAGAATTTTGTCGGGAAAAAGTATTTCTTGAAACAAAGCAAAAGGGCGTGAGTTGTTAACCCCCACCAGTTCCCTCCTCCCCCCTCTGCGGGAGAGAGGGGGCGGCAGCGTAGCCTAGTGGTTAGAGCGTTGGACTAGTAACCGAAAGGTTGCAAGATCGAATCCCCGAGCTGACAAGGTACAAATCTGTCGTTCTGCCCCTGAACAAGGCAGTTAACCTACTGTTCCTAGGCCGTCAATGAAACAAAGAATTTGTTCTTAACTGACTTGCCTAGTTAAATAAAGGTTAAAAAAAGAAGGGATCTTGTTGAAGTCATTCATTGCAAACCTGATCTGACCTATTTGGATCCTCACAGGACAGTCTGTAATCCCGACATATTTCAAGCTGACTACCATTGTCCGTGTTCCCAAGAACTCCAAGGTAACCTGTCTGTAGCACTCACATCTGTGCTTTGAAAGTCTGGTCATGACCACATCAACACAATCATCTCAGACACCCTGTACCCACTCCAATTTGCATATCTCCCCAACAGATCCACAGATGAAGCAATCTCAATTGAGAGGGGAAATACCTATGTGAGAATACTGTTCATAGACTACAGCCCAGCATTCAACACCATAGTCCCCTCCAAGCTAGGGACCTTGGGACTGAAGACCTCCTTCTGCAACTGGATGCTGGACTTTCTGACGGGCCGGCCCCAGGTGGTGAGGATAGGCAAGAACACCTCTGCCACACTGATCTTCAACACGGGAGGCCCTCAGGGATGCGTGCTTAGTCCCCTCTTGTACTCCCTGTTCACCCATGACTGTGTGGCCACACACGACTCCAACACCATCATCAAGTTTGCTGACGACACGAAGGCGATGAGAGGTCAGAGACTTGGCATTGTGGTGCCAGGACAACCTCTTCCTCAATGTCAGTAAGACCAAGGAGCTGATCGTGGACTATAGGAGCAAGAGGGGAGAGCACGTCCCCATCCACATCAACAGGGCTGTTAAAGGGTCTTGCTCTGACCCTACCCACAATCCCTAGACTGTATACAAACCATATGCACACACACACATACTACATTCACACTCCCACACAAAATCCACACACACACAAACCGACACAACCCAAACACACATGCGTACACATTACACACTCACAAACAAACACACACCTTTACACTCATTTGCTGCTGCTGCTCTGTTCTTTATTTTGCTATTATTATTATCTATCCTGATGCCTAGTCACTTTACCCTGCCTTGTACATATCTACCTCAAATACCTCGTACCCCTGCACACTGATTTGGAACTGGTACTCCTTGTATATAGCTTTATTCTTGGGTATTTTATTACACCGTTACAATATATACAGTACCAGTCAAAAGTTTGGACACACCTATTCATTCCAGGGTTTCTTTATTTTTTACAATTTTCTACATTGTAGAACATCAAAAGTATGAAATACCACATAAGGAATCCTGTAGTAACCAAAAAAATCGAAATATATTTTATATTTGAGATTCTTCAAAGTAGCCACCCTTTTCCTTGATGACAGCTTTGCACACTCTTGGCATTCTCTCAATCAGCTTCATGAGGGACTCACCTGGAATGCATTTCAATTAACAGGTGTGCCTTGTTCAAAGTTAATTTGTGGAATTTATTTCCTTAGTGCTTTTGAGCCAATCACTTGTTTTGTGACAAGGTAGGGGTGGTATACAGAAGATAGCCCTATTTGGTAAAATACCAAGTCCATATTATGGCAAGAACAGCTCAAATAAGCAAAGAGAAACGAAAGTCGAATATTATTTTAAGACATGAAGTTCAGTCAATCTGGAAAATTTCAAAAACTTTGAACGTTTCTTCAAGTGCAGTCACAAAATCCATCAAGCGCTAGACCCAGAGTTACCTCTGCTGTAAAGTTCAAGTAACAGACACATCTCAACACTAGCTTGGAGATCCGTTACAGGATGTCTGTCACCCCACTGAGCCCCTATTGCAGGTTAGGGGTCACATCCACTTGAATGTCCTTCATATGACGAACCTCCTACAGAGCAAATGAGGAAAATATGATATATTATGATTTATGTTAGTAACAATACAATATGGGAATTTTATCCCAAAGCTACCTACAGCTAACATATATATTTATGTATGTGATCTATGTAAATAAAGGAGTATAACACAGCTGTAAAACTGTGAAGGACTATATGGTGGAGGCCTACCCATTTCCCAGGAGCATTGTAAAAAGTGGATTTGGGTACAGTGTTTATTTCCCCCTAATATCTTTGAAGATTACACCTAAAATAATTAGGCCTACTTCTTTCTACTGCTGATCTGAGACCATTAGGGTTAAACACTACAGATATAAATGCAATATATGGAGTAGAAAAGATTGCCTGCCCACCAAAGAATCAACATACGTTCTACATGGTCTATTTCTATCTGAAAGTAACACCTCAATCAAGCTTGTTAATTGATCGTTAAGTCCTGTTTGTCAGGTAAAAGGTCATTAGTGGCCTATATAAGCCTCATACAGGCCACGGGAAGACATTACCTGTTGATAACACAGACTATTCTCATGATCATGGGAGGTTTGAGAGAATTACTGCTCTTTGTGATGACTGTGGGGGTTGTCAAAGGTTGGTTCACTAAAGTTTTATTTGGATTGAAGGGATTTGTTTGGGAAATATGCAGAACTTTACAAGTGTGAGATTAAAATTTGACTGTTTCTTCCGCGTTGGTCAACTTTTATTCTTCACTGCTATTAATATATGTAGTTATTTTGTGTCAACTCCACTTCTGTTAACACTTTCTCCTCAGTTTCTTGTTACCCTGTTGGAAAGTCCCAGAAGCAAGAGCAAGTCTCTCTGCAGAGCAGACTTGGAGGTAAGTGTTTCTTTCCACAACCCTTCTAGCTTTGTACTGTGTCTATGGTGCTGCTGTGTTTGACACTCATTCAACACCATAGAGTAACTCAGTTGTCTAAATAATGTTGTCAAACTCTTTGATTTGGTCATTTTGCTTGTGTACCTTAACCTACGTTTTTCAGAGCTGTCATCAAATGACGTCTCCATTGTGCATGCCCTGGCCTTGCTCCGATCCATAGGGTCTGACGCTAAACAAGACAGAGAAGGTACGGCCTGAAACATATACTTAAAAGTCTGTTGGGTTCATGTTGCTCAACATTAGAATGGCAATTTGGCCTAGACCGTGTAGAACAGCTGTGTTGCTGTAGAATACCCAACTGTTCCTTTATGTTTTCTCTCCAGAGTATTTAGAGACTAATGAAGTAGAATCCCAAGCTTCTCCAAACCATGGTAGCTCTACGGCAAATGATGCCCTGTCCTCTGACGACGCTACCTCTGAAGCTGCCACTGGCCCGTCTGACGACGCTACCTCTGAAGCAGCCTCTGGCCCGTCTGACGACGCTACCTCTGAAGCTACCACTGGCCCCTCTGACGACGCTACCGCTACCTCTGAAGCTACCACAGGCCCCTCTGACGACGCTACCTCTGAAGCTGCCCCTGGCCCGTCTGACGACGCTAGCTCTGAAGCTGCCCCTGGCCCGTCTGACGACGCTACCTCTGAAGCTGCCACTGGCCCTTCTGACGACGCTACCTCTGAAGCTGCCACTGGCCCGTCTGACGACGCTACCGCTACCTCTGAAGCTGCCACTGGCCCGTCTGACGACGCTGCCACTGGCCCGTCTGACGACGCTGCCACTGGCCCGTCTGACGACGCTGCCACTGGCCCGTCTGACGACGCTGCCACTGGCCCGTCTGACGACGCTGCCACTGGCCCGTCTGACGACGCTGCCACTGGCCCGTCTGACGACGCTGCCACTGGCCCGTCTGACGACGCTGCCACTGGCCCGTCTGACGACGCTGCCACTGGCCCGTCTGACGACGCTGCCACTGGCCCGTCTGACGACGCTGCCACTGGCCCGTCTGACGACGCTGCCACTGGCCCGTCTGACGACGCTGCCGCTGCCACTGGCCCGTCTGACGACGCTACCGCTGCCACTGGCCCGTCTGACGACGCTACCGCTGCCACTGGCCCGTCTGACGACGCTACCGCTGCCACTGGCCCGTCTGACGACGCTACCGCTGCCACTGGCCCGTCTGACGACGCTACCGCTGCCACTGGCCCGTCTGACGACGCTACCGCTGCCACTGGCCCGTCTGACGACGCTACCGCTGCCACTGGCCCGTCTGACGACGCTACCGCTGCCACTGGCCCGTCTGACGACGCTACCGCTGCCACTGGCCCGTCTGACGACGCTACCGCTGCCACTGGCCCGTCTGACGACGCTACCGCTGCCACTGGCCCGTCTGACGACGCTACCGCTGCCACTGGCCCGTCTGACGACGCTACCGCTGCCACTGGCCCGTCTGACGACGCTACCGCTGCCACTGGCCCGTCTGACGACGCTACCGCTGCCACTGGCCCGTCTGACGACGCTACCGCTGCCACTGGCCCGTCTGACGACGCTACCGCTGCCACTGGCCCGTCTGACGACGCTACCGCTGCCACTGGCCCGTCTGACGACGCTACCGCTGCCACTGGCCCGTCTGACGACGCTACCGCTGCCACTGGCCCGTCTGACGACGCTACCGCTGCCACTGGCCCGTCTGACGACGCTACCGCTGCCACTGGCCCGTCTGACGACGCTACCGCTGCCACTGGCCCGTCTGACGACGCTACCGCTGCCACTGGCCCGTCTGACGACGCTACCGCTGCCACTGGCCCGTCTGACGACGCTACCGCTGCCACTGGCCCGTCTGACGACGCTACC
>NW_026602604.1:0-14121 GCF_029448725.1 Salvelinus fontinalis
TACTAGGACAAGCGCGCGGCGACGCAGTGTGAGTGAGTGCTTGCTTTACCTGTCTCTCAATTCCCCAGACAGTCAACCCGACAACACGCCCTTCAGGGAGAATCCCCTCGGGTTCGGTAGAAACCACAGGAGAACTAAAGAGACGGGATAAAGCATCAGGCTTGGTGTTCTTATTTCCCGGACGATAGGAAATCTCGAACTCGAAACGAGCGGAAAAACAACGCCCAACGAGCTTGACGTGCATTAAGTCGTTTGGCAGAACGGATGTACTCAAGGTTCTTATGGTCAGTCCAAACGACAAAAGGAACGGTCGCCCCCTCCAACCACTGTCGCCATTCGCCTAAGGCTAAGCGGATGGCGAGCAGTTCGCGGTTACCCACATCATAGTTGCATTCCGATGGCGACAAGCGATGAAAAAAGTAAGCGCAAGGATGGACCTTATCGTCAGACTGGAAGCGCTGGGACAGAATGGCTCCCACGCCCACCTCTGAAGCGTCAACCTCGACAATGAATTGTTTAGTGACGTCAGGAGTAACAAGGATAGGGGCGGATGTAAAACGCTTCTTGAGGAGATCAAAAGCTCCCTGGGCGGAACCGGACCACTTAAAGCAAGACTTGACAGAAGTCAGAGCTGTGAGAGGGGCAGCCACTTGACCGAAATTACGAATGAAACGCCGATAGAAATTAGCGAAACCGAGAAAGCGCTGTAACTCGACACGTGACTTAGGAACGGGCCAATCGCTGACATCCTGGACCCTAGCGGGATCCATCTGAATGCCTTCAGCAGACAGATAATCCTCGAGAGCCTTACGTTCGGGAGCCGACAGAGAGAATAATCTACCCCGAGGGGGAGTGGTCCCCGGAAGGAGATCAATACAACAATCATACGACCGGTGAGGAGGAAGAGAGTTGGCTCTGGACCGACTGAAGACCGTGCGTAGATCATGATATTCCTCCGGCACTCCTGTCACATCACCAGGCTCCTCCTGAGTAGAGGGGACAGAAGAAACAGGAGGGATAGCAGACATTAAACACTTCACATGACAAGAAACGTTCCAGGATAGGATAGAATTACTAGACCAATTAATAGAAGGATTATGACATACTAGCCAGGGATGACCCAAAACAACAGGTGTAACAGGTGAACAAAAAATCAAAAAAGAAATGGTCTCACTGTGGTTACCAGATACTGTGAGGGTTAAAGGTAGTGTCTCACATCTGATACTGGGGAGAGGACTACCATCTAAGGCGAACATGGGTGTGATCCTCCCTAACTCTCTGAGAGGAATGTCATGTTTCCGAGCCCATGCTTCGTCCATAAAACAACCCTCAGCCCCAGAGTCTATCAAGGCACTGCAGGAAGCAGCCGACCCGGTCCAGCGTAGATGGACTGACAAGGTAGTACAGGATCTTGATGGAGAGACCTGAGTAGTAGCGCTCACCAGTAGCCCTCCGCTTACTGATGAGCTCTGGCCTTTAACTGGACATGACATGACAAAATGTCCAGCAGAACCGCAATAGAAGCAAAGGCGGTTGGTGATTCTCCGTTCCCTCTCCTTAGTCGAGATGTGAATACCTCCCAGCTGCATGGGCTCAGTCTCTGAGCCGATGGAAGGAGATGGTTGAGATGCGGAGAAGGGAAGCCCCGTTAACGCGAGCTCTCTTCCACGAGCTCGGTGACGAAGATCTACCCGTCGTTCTATGCGGATGGCGAGTGCAATCAAAGAGTCCACGCTGGAAGGAACCTCCCGGGAGAGAATCTCATCCTTAACCTCAGCGTGGAGTCCCTCCAGAAAACGAGCGAGCAACGCCGGCTCGTTCCAGTCACTGGATGCAGCAAGAGTACGAAACTCTATAGAGTAATCCGTTATGGATCGATCACCTTGACATAGGGAAGCCAGACCCCTGGAAGCCTCCTTCCCAAAAACTGAACGATCAAAGACCCGTATCATCTCCTCCTTAAAGTTCTGATAAACGTTAGAACACTCAGCCCTTGCCTCCCAGATAGCTGTGCCCCACTCCCGAGCCCGCCCAGTAAGGAGTGATATGACGTAAGCGATCCGAGCTCTCTCTCCAGAGTATGTGTTGGGCTGGAGAGAGAACACAATATCACACTGGGTGAGAAAGGAGCGACACTCAGTGGGCTGCCCAGAGTAACATGGTGGATTATTAACCCTGGGTTCCGGAGACTCGGAAGACCAGGAAGTAGCTTGTGGTACGAGACGAAGACTCTGAAACTGTCCTGAGAGATCGGAGACCTGAGCGGCCAGGGTCTCAACGGCATGACGAGCAGCAGACAATTCCTGCTCGTGTCTGCCGAGCATTGCTCCCTGGAACTTGACGGTAGTGTTGAGAGAATCCGTAGTCGCTGGGTCCATTCTTGGTCGTATTCTTCTGTTATGCTGATGAAGGAGGACCCAAAAGCGACGTAATAGAAACAGAGTCTTTATTCCAGTTTTAAACAAACAATGATGTTCCTGGATATTATCAAAGGTAATCCAAAACAGGAAACTGAAAACCTCTTGTCAGTAGAGAGGAACGACTGGAGACGCGACCACCAACTGCAGGTCGCTTCAGGAAGGCACAGACCGTAGCTGACATAGACACCTGCTCACACGCAGCATCTGACAAATGCAAAAAACACAACAGGGCGGAACAAGGACACAGAGCAGCTAACCTCAAACAAGAATCCGACAAAGACAGAAGCGGAAAACAGAGGGAGAAATAGGGACTCAAATCAGAGGGCAAAATAGGGGACAGGTGTGAAAGAGTAAATAAGGTCGTTAGGAGAATGAGAAACAGCTGGGAGCAAGAACGGAACGATAGAGAGAGAGAGCGGGAGAGGGAAAAAAGGGAGGAGGAGAGAGAGGAATAGAAAGAGGGAAAGAACCTAATAAGACCAGCAGAGGGAAGCACAGGGACAAGACATGATGATCAAAGACAAAACATGACAGTCCCAAGTACTCACAAGTTACAATAGATACCCTAGTTAGCGAGCTTTGTGAATATAAATCTAACATAAATCTTTATATTATCCACATTGTAACAAACTTATGGTTGCAAAACAGTACATTGTGTAACATTATGACGGTTTTATATTAAACAATTTCGGAGCCAAAGACAACATACCTTGCTAGCCGAAGGTCAGGCAAAAGAGAACACTAAAGTGGTATGGAAATACAGATAACCCGCGATGGGCCAAACCAAAATATACAAAACTTTTACAATCACATGTATGTACAATATTGATATGAAAAAGTGTTTGTACACCAAATAAAAACATTAGCTATGCAGCTGTAATTAAAAATAAAAAAAATTCAACTGAATTATTATTATTATCAAATTATTAACATCCCCTCTTGACCTGGCCTATTTGAATTGGTCCTTGTGTGCAACTTGGTGCATAATCTAGGGGTACAACATCACACTGCTACACTAGCTTGCTACCGATAGCCAGCTACCCGGCCAGCAGTCTGAATCGCCATGACCCCAACCAACCTCTACTCACTGGACCCTTATGATCACTCGATTAAGCATGCCTCTCCTTAATGTCAATATGCCTTGTCCTTTGCTGTTTTGTTTAGTGTTTATTGGCTTATATAAAATAAATGCAAATTAATTACTTAAAATCATACAATGTGATTTTCTGGATTTTTGTTTTAGATTCCGTCTCTCACAGTTGAAGTGTACCTATGTTAAGAATTACAGACCTCTACATGCTTTGTAAGTAGGAAAACCTGCAAAATCATCAGTGTATCAAATACTTGTTCTCCCCACTGTACATACACACACAGATTTTCCAACAATTGTTGACAGACCGATTATTTCATTTATAACTCCCTGTATCACAATTCCAGTGGGTCAGAAGTTTACATACACTAAGTTGACTGCATTTAAACAGCTTGAAAAAAATCCCAAAAATTGTGTCATGGCTTTAAAAGTTTCTGATAGGCTAATTGACATGATTTGAGTCAATTGGAGGTGTACCTGTGGATGTATTTCAAGGCCTATCTTCAAACTCAGTACCTCTTTGCTTGACATCATGGGAAAATGAAATCAGCCAAGACCCCAGGAAAAAAATGTTAGACCTCCACAAGTCTGGTTCATCCTTGGGAGCAATTGAAGGTACCACGTTCATCTGTACAAACACCATAGGACCACGCAGCCGTCATACCGCTCAGGAAGGAGACGCGTTGTCTCCTAGAGATGAATGTACTTTGGTGCGAAAAGAACAAGTCAATTCCAGAACAGCAAAGGAGATGCTGGAGGAAACAGGTACAAAAGTATCTACATCCACAGTAAAACTAGTCCTATATCAACAAACCTGAAAGGCCGCCCAGCAAGGAAGAAGCCACTGCACACGGGACAAAAGTGTTACTTTTTGGAGAAATGTCCTCTGGTCTGATGAAACAAACTGTCACGGTGCTGACTTTTGCCCGTCGCCTGCAGCAAAAGCCTCTATCCCGTCCTCTGGCTAGGCAGAGTACTTTAGGATTTTAGTCACTTCGGTGTGACCAGGGCCTAGCCGTGCGGCCCTACCAACCCGTCTATTTATTCCTACTGGCCCTTCGCGTGAGTTGGGTTTGTTCCTTCATTCACATTGTCACTCCCTTATTTCCCCGGTCTAGTGTGGGGCCTTGGATAGATGAGTACTTTATTACTTTATGTTTATAGATTCCTCCTATACTCCCTTAACCCGTCTCTTCCTCTCTTGTATACCAATACCTAATAATTAACTTCTGTTAGTTATTATGCTCGTCAGCTAGTAGTCACTTGGAAACTAGTATTGTTATATGTTTGATTTTTCCAAAGATATATTATTGTCCACACAATGAAATATTCTTTAGTGCTATCCCTTTAACCTATAACCAGGGTCACTTTCCGTTTAGTGAGAGTGTCAAAGGCGTTCGCTCTCCAGGTCGGTTCCCTGGCCTAGTTGTCAAAGTTTCAAGCATTTATTTAAGTCACTCTGTTTTTTGTCATATACACGTTATTACAGTTAAATGGTTATACAGTCCTAATACATCAATAATGCTCAATCAATCCTTAATGCGTTATGCTATGCCAAATAGTATTGCAAATATAATCAGCTTAAACACTTCCTATAACTCTTAAAATAAAGCACATAACAATATATTTACCTTACTGCTCTATTCCCTTGGTCCTTCCCGAAACTGGTGTCTATAAGAGTAATTCTGGCAGCCTCTGCCGTGTATAATATTTTAATCTATTATTGTCTCCCAATTTCTTAAGGTTACACTTTTCACTGCCTACTGCTTAGATACTGACCCCTTTTTAGTGACTCTTGGCTCTCTACGAGGCTTACTTATTTCTGGGCTTTTTCAAGCCTTCAAATTGGAATTGTCTCTGGTACTCCCAAGGATAGCGCTTGTTGCTCTCTAGGGGATTTCTCTCCTACACAACTGCTTCCTTTTAATGGAGCGATTTTCCAGAATACAACACAACTCTCAAGATATACCAGTCAATATAATGCTCGTGCCTTAATGTCAAAGTAGTCAATACAAGCAGAGTATAGTGAAGAGTAATTTACCTTGCCTGATGATTCCCTATGATGTGATGTCCACATCATATGTGTCGAGGATCATGCACTAGGCACGGACCTCTCCTCCTTTTATACCTCTCTTAAGACACTCAGTTCAGGGGAAGACACTTGAGAGTGCAATCGATTTGTCACATTTTGCCACCACTACTTCTCTTGTAGCATGCTCAACATTTTTTGGTGGGACTCAGTCCAATGTTAAGTCTTTCAGCACTGATGCCCATAACTCTTCTTCCTCTGGGGCGTCAGTTTGGTCGAGCGGTTCATACCACTCTCCCTCAGTCTTCATGCTGATTGGTTCTTGTTTCATGTCTAGCCCTTCTCGAGCCTGTTCATTTGTCTCCTCATACCATTCTCCCTCGGTCTTCATGTCGAGGGGTTCTTGTTTGAGGTCCCGTTTTGTTAGGTCTGGTTCATTTGGCTCCCTCTGCTGGTTGGTCTCCGTCATGGCAGTCATTCCCCGGTCTATAATTGGTCCTAGGGCCCACAGGGGTAGCTCTGGATCTGGCCTGATTTCTAGGGGAGGGGTCTGATTTCTTTTACTTTTCGTTACAAAACATAGAACTGTTTGAACGTAATAACCATAGTTATGTTTGGAGGAAAAAGGGGGAGGCTTGCAAGCCGAAGAACACCATCCCAACCGTGAAACACTGGGGTGGCAGTGTCATGTTGTGGGGGTGCTTTGCTGCAGGAGGGACTGGTGCAATTCACAAAATAGATAACATCATGAGCGAGGAAAATTATGTGGATATATTGGAGCAACATCTCAAGACATCAGTCAGGAAGGAAGTTAAAACTTGGTCACAAAGGGGCTGTCCAAATGGACAATGACCCCAAGCATACTTCCAAAGTTGTGGCAAAATGGCTTAAGGACAACAAAGTCAAGGTATTGGAGTGGCCATCAAAGCCCTGACCTCAATCCTATACAAAATTTGTGGGCAGAACTGAAAAGATGTGCGAGCAAGGAGGCCTACAAACCTGACTCAGGTACAGGGGGCAGCATTTTTTTTATTTTTTTATTTCACCTTTATTTAACCAGGTAGGCAAATTGAGAACATTTTCACTTTTGGATGAAAAGTGTGCTCAGAGTAAACTGCCTCCTACGCAGTCCGAGATGCTAACATATGCATATTATTATTAGTATTGGATAGAAAAAACACTGACGTTTCTAAAACTGTTTGAACGATGTCTGTGTATAACAGAACTTATATGGCAGGCAAAAACCTGAGAAAAATCCAAACAGGAAGTGGGAAATCTGAGGTTTGTAGTTTTTAAACTCAGCCAGCCCCTATTGAAAATACAGTGGAATATTTGTTATGTTGCACTTCCTAAGGCTTCCACTAGATGTCAACCGTCTTTAGAACGTTGTTTGATGCTTCTACTATGAAGGGGGGCTGAATGAGAGGGGAATGAGTCAGAGGTCTGCCAGCAGTCACAAGCTCAGTCATGCGCATTCACGAGAGGTAGCTCTCGTTCCATTGCTTTTCTACAGACAATGGAATTCTCCGGTTGGAACATTATTGAAGACTTATGATAAAAACATCCTACAGATTGATTCTATACATAGTTTGATATGTTTCTACGACCAGTAATATAACTTTTTGGAATTTTAGTCCGACCTTTCTGCTGGAAGCACACACGTTTCAATTTGTTTACCAAACGCCCTAACAAAAGGAGGTACAGTGGGGAGAACAAGTATTTTATACACTGACGATTTTGCAGGTTTTCCTACTTACAAAGCATGTAGAGGTCTATAATTTTTATCATAAGTACACTTCAACTGTGAGAGAAGGAATCTAAAACAAAAATCCAGAAAATCACATTGTATGATTAAGTAATTCATTTGTATTTTATTGCATGACATAAGTATTTGATCACCTACCAACCAGTAAGAATTCCGGCTCTCACAGACCTGTTAGTTTTTCTTTAAGAAGCCCTCCTGTTCTCCACTCATTACCTGTATCTGTTTGAACTCGTTACCTTTATAAAAAGACACTTTATTTTTTTGAGCAGTGTAGTTTGTAGAATGTTTCTTTGAGGGTTGAATACCCAAGTAGAGATTTGAAATCGTTTTTTTGTTACTCCCCAAGTTGTATGCGTTAGTGAATACTTGGATTAATTTTGGAGGTGCTCGAGGGTCAGTCACTTTTATCTCCCTTAAGAAATAGTGTCGGACTTGTAGGTATCTGTAAAAATCTTGTTTATCCAAGCCATGTTTTTTACTTAAGTCCTGGAAGTTATCTATGTTCCCATTCCTTATAATTGTACTGAATGATGTGATGCCTTTCTGCGTCCATTGTTTAAATCTGCTGTCCTGAGTTGCAGGGATGAAGCTGGGGTCGTATGCGGGCCAACTCAGCAGTTTGATCTCTCTGTCTAAATTATTTTGCTTAACTACCCTAAACCATGTCTTCAGAGAGAAATTAATCCACTGATTTTGTCTATTGTATATTTCTTTTACCATGTCCTTACTTCCCAAAACTGACGGTATGGGTATCCCTGTCAAAGTAGTCTCGATGTCTTTCCATTTGGATTCATATTCTGAATTGCACCAACAAACCAGGGGTCTCTAACCTCGGCAGGATGTTCATTTTGATTGTTTCAATTCTACTACTAAGATCTAAGGGAAGAGAGTTCCACCTGTCTAGGTCATCATATATTTTCTTGTTGATGTGATCGTAATTCATGCAATAAAGTTTGGGTGTATCTTTTGGTAGGTATACTCCAAGATATTTAATGGATGAAGAGGTCCAGGTGAAGTTATACCTATTCTTCAGCTCTTCCTGTGGGGTATAATTATATACTAGGGCTTGGGTCTTGTGTACGTTAAGCACATACCCTGAATATGTTCCAAATGTTTGTAGAACATCCATCAATCTAGGTACGCTTGAGCCTGGGTCTTTAAGGAATAACAGAACGTCATCCGCATAAATGCATATCATATGTTCACTGTCTCTTATTGTTATTCCCTCTAAGGTTGGGTCCTGTCTTATTGCCTGTGCTAATGGTTCGAGGTACAAGGAGAAGAGCGTGGGTGAAAGATTACAGCCTTGTCTTGCCCCTCGCTCTAATTTTATCATTCGTGTCAAATGTCCATTTATCTTTATTCTAGCGGTCGGACATGAATAGTGTTTTGATGCACTGTATCACTTCTTTGTTGAAACCAAATCTTTCCATATCTTGGAATAGGTAATCCCATCCCACTGAATCAAATGCTTTTTCTGCATCTAGACTGATTAATATTGCACTTGTCTTATTCTGAGTAATGTGGTCCATGACATGTAGTGTTCTCCTTATATTGTCCTGTCTGCCTATTTTGTATGAAACCAGTTTGATCTCCATCAATCAATTCTGGGATTATGTTCTCCATTCTTTTGGCTATTATTGATGAATATAGTTTATAATCTGTGTTAAGAATTGCGATAGGTCTATATGAACTGCATTCTTTCTTATCTTTACCCTCTTTTGGGATTACAGATATGATGGCCTCTCTCCATGACGGTGGGAGACCACCCTCCCTCAGTGTCCAGTTAAAACAGGCCTTAAGTAGAGGTGTTAGTTGTTCTCTGAAGGTCTTGAACCATTCTGAAGGGAAGCCATCAGTGCCTGGAGACTTGTTGACTTTTTGTTGAGATATTGCTTTATTAATTTCTTCGGTGGATATTTCTAAAGTTAGTCTATTATTTTGCTCTGTCCCAATTGAGGGGAGATCAAGTGAGTTCAAAAAGTGCTCTATTGTCTGTGCATCTGCCTTCTCTGGTTGCTTGTACAGATTTGTGTAATATGATTCAAATGCATTCTGTATTTCATCTAATTTGCACGTGATCTTTTTTGTTTTGGGGTCTTTTATTTTAAAAATGGTATTCTGTGCTTGTTGTTTCCTGAGTCTCCATGCTAGTAATTTGGTTGCCTTTGAGCCTGCTTCATAATATCGTTGTTTCAGGAACCTAAGCTTTTTCTCTACTTCTTCTCTATAAATCTGGTCAATTTCCTGTTTTACCTTTTGAATCTCTCGTAATATAAGAGGGTCTTTGTATTGACTATGAGATCGTTCTAAGTTTCTTAGGGTTTCCTGTAATTTCAGCAGTTTCTGTGCTTTAATCTTTTTCTTGAGAGACGATGTGGCTATGATTTTTCCTCTAATAACCGCCTTCGCTGCATCCCACAATATAGCAGGAGATACTTCCCCATTATCATTATTCTCCAGATAGATGTTCAATTCTGTCTTTATTGATTCCTTGAATGCTGGATCATTCAGCATGCTTGTATTAAGTCTCCATGTAGTATTTCTTGGTTTGCTATCAAGGTGTAGAGTGAGGTAAACGCCATTATGATCTGATAAGTCGCTCTGCCCGATCCTACAATCTTTAAGCCTGTGTCTATCTGCACTGTACATAAAAAAGTAGTCTAACCTGGAGTATTCAGTGTGGCGGGCTGAGTAAAAAGTATATTCCTTATCGGTCTTGTGGGTGTCACGCCATACATCGAGCAGTCCTAGATCCTGCAGTATCCTATTGATCTTTTTGGCAACTAGGCTCATTTTCCTATTTTGATTTGTGCTGTCCAATTTTGAGTTTAGAATTGTGTTAAATTCCCCTCCACAGATAAGAGTGCCAGTGTTTTCTGTGTCAATTAAATCAAACACCTTCCTATAGAAGACCATGTCACATTTCCTGGGGGTGCGTATACATTAAATAATGTAACTTCCTTGTTATCCAGTTTACATTTAACAAGTATAAATCTACCCTCCTTGTCTTTTATTTCTGACATAAACTCAAAATTAACTGAATTTGGGATCAAGATTGCAACTCCCCTTCTACCCATTTTGTAAGAAGAAAAAAAAGTGTTACTATATCCCATTTTCTTGAGTTTCTCGTGTTCAGGTGTGGATAAGTGAGTTTCCTGCCAGAATAGTATGTCAACTCTCTCCCGTTTCATCTTTGCTATTATCTTACTTCTCTTGATGGCACTCCCCAGTCCGTTTACATTGAGACTTATGACCTTAAATTCCCGATGATGCATCGATATAAATAAAAAAAACTGTGCACCGTTTCTGCCTGCTTATCATGAACCTAAAAATGAACGAAAATTCAAGAACGATAATAAAGTAAACCAAAGTGGGAAAGTACTTTGGTATTTGGACTCCCATGTCAGAGGACTGTCTCTTGCCTCTGGGGTTTGAGGGGATGAGCCTGTCCGCAGGATGGGCCCCTCGCTCAGATATGAAAATGCGTGACGTAGTCACAAACAAGACCAGGTTGAAGCGAAAATAATAAGGGCGCCTATTTCGTCGCTTATACACATCGGTTAACTACAAGTGAAAACTATATCGGTCATGCGTGCATATCATGAATCCTCCCCTTGATATGCCCTTCTGTCGCCCCGTTGTCAATGTGTCATTAATCCTTAGCTAATATATATGTTATTAACGTGACGCTACTTAATGTGTTCATAAAGAACACATGCTTTTGGGTACTCACCCTTGTTCAGCATTGGGGGAAAATAGGGGAGATATTTTATCTATTGCAATGTCAACCGTAACAACCCAAAGTCTTAACAGCTGCAGCTGCGGTATTAATTCTGTTAAATCCGATTCAGTGTCTTTCATCTTCCCGTTGGAAATGCCTGAGTCTCTCTCGGATGTGAACGTCCTCTCGCCGAGATGGTTTCCCTCTTTCTCCATGACCTTGCTTGTTGACAACGATCCATGGGAGAGCCTGCTCGAGTCTTTCCGCTGGTGATGTCGCCTTTCTCCTGGCGGTATACTCCACTGGGAAGCCCCTTGACTTCAGGTCCTCAGCCGCCTCGTCTGCATGCTCGTATGTAACTGGGCCATTTTTCAGAAATACCCGCATTTTTGCCGGGTATGGTGTTTGGAAGCGAATACCCTTCTCTTTAAGTGCTTTCTTAATGGGGGTGTATTCTTTCCTACTTTTCAGTATCTCTCCCGCGTAGTCATGATCAAAGAACACTCGTTGGCCTTGGAAGTTAACCGTTTTTTTCCAGGTAGCATGTAAAACTTTCTCTTTGACTGAGAATTTTAGGAACCGTATTACTATGGATCTTGGTGGGGCGCCGCTGGGGGGTTTTGAGGCCAGAGCTCGGTGTGCTCTCTCGATTCCCAGGTCAGTGTCGTCAAGTATGTCCTTGAATAGACCCTCCACGAAGTTGGGCATAGAGTCTTTTTCTGCGCCCTCTACTACGTTATAAAGTCTAATGTTGTTTCGACGTGAGAAACCTTCGAGTTCTGTCACCTTTGCCTGTAGTGCATGTTGGCTTTTCAGTGACTGTTCAAGTATTTCCTTGACTGGAAGTTCCATGTGTCCGTTTCCCCAATGCGCTGTTCTGCGTCCCCCATTCTTGTAGATATGCTGTGAAGTTATAATTTGTTTTCTTCCAGTTTCTGGTTAATGTCCTTCTTGAACTCATTTAGTTCTTTTCTTACATCTTCTCGAAGTTCCTCTCGTAAGCCTGTGAGCGCCTCGCGCAATTCCTCCTTCATCACCCCACGAAATGAGGGTTCTTTTGCTGCTGCTATCTTATTTGCGCTAGCATTAGCCATTTCGGGTTCTTCGACAATTATATCTTCTGCTGTCTTGTTACGGGCTGTTATTGTAGCTCCACGACCTTTTCCTGTTTTCCCCTTTTGCGTAAGTTATTATAATGCTCAGAGTAAATACTTGCATTTGAGGGGGAAATTCCCAACCGATGTGCAGTACGAAAAACTAGGCAGCCATTTCCTAAGTTGCGTCACCGGAAGCCCAGGTATGTAAACTTCTGATTTCAACTGTATATAATACTCAGCAAAAAAAAGAAACATACCTTTCTCAGGACCCTGTCTTTCAAAGAGAATTCATAAAAATCTAAATAACTCCACTGATCTTCATTGTAAAGGGTTAAACACTGTTTCCCATGCTTGTTCAATGAAACATAAATTATGTTATGAACATGCACCTGTGGAATGGTCGTTAAGACACTAACAGCTTACAGACGGTAGGCAATTAAGGTCACAGTTATGAAAACTTAGGACACTAAAGAGTCCTTAACTGACTCTGAATAACACCTAAAGAAAGATGCCCAGGGTCCCTGCTCATCTGTGTGAACGTGCCCTAGGCATGCTGCAAGGAGGCATGAGGACTGCAGATGTGGCCAGGGCAACAAATTGCAATGTCCGTACTGTGAGACGCCTAAGACAGCGCTACAGGGAGACAGGATGGACAGCTGATCGTCCTCGCAGTGGCAGCCCAGGTGTAACAGCTGGATCAATACATCCGAACAGAACACCTGCGGGACAGGTACAGGATGGCAACAACTGCCCGAGTTACACCAGGATTGCACAATCCCTCCATCAGTGCTCAGACAGTCCGCACAAAGCTGAGAGGCGCTGGACTAAGGGCTTTTAGGCCTGTTTTAAGGCAGGTCCTTACCAGACATCACTGGCAACAACATCGCCTATGGGCACAAACCTACCGTCACTGGACCAGGCAGGACTGGCAAAAAGTGCTCTTCACTGACGAGTCGGCGTTTTGTCTCACCAGGGTTGATGGTCGGATTTGCGTTTATTGTTGAAGGAATGAGTGTTGCACCGAGGCCTGTTCTCTGGAGCGGGAACGATTTGGAGGTGGAGGGTCCGTCATGGTCTGAGGCGGTGTGTCACAGCATCATCGGACTGAGCTTGTTGTCATTACAGGCACACAACACTGTGCACTACAGGCAAGACATCCTCCTCCCTCATGTGGTACCCTTCCTGCAGTCTCATCCTGACATGACCTTCCAGCATGTCAATGCCACCAGCCATTCTGCTCGTTCTGTGAGTGATTTCCTGCAAGAGAGGAATGTCAGTGCTCTGCCATGGCCAGCGAAGAGCCCGGATCTCAATCCCATTGAAAAAGTCTGGGACCTGTTGGATCGGAGGGTGAAGACTAGGGCCATTCCCCCCAGAAATGTCCAGGAACTTGTAGGTGCCTTGGTGGAAGAGTGGGGTAACATCTCACAGCAAGAACTGTCAAATCTGGTGCAGTCCATGAGGAGATGCACTGCTGTACTTAATGCAACTGGTGGCCACACCAGATACTGACTGTTACTTTTTGACCCCCCCCTTTGTTCAGGTACACATTATTCCATTTCTGTTAGTCACATGTCTGTGGAATTTGTTCAGTTTGTCTCAGTTGTTGAATCTTGTTATGATCATACCAATATTTACATGTTACGTTTGCTGAAAACAAACGCAGTTGACAGCAAGAGGACATTTATTTTTTTGCTGAGTATATATGAGACGCATAATCGACTTAATTTGATATCACCCAGCCCTAATCTCCTCACCCTTCACAATGTCCCAAGAGGTGCCATCCCTTTTACAAACCAGGTCAAACCAATTCGGTTAGAGAACCGTCTGTTCACAAAAGTTCCCCCATTTTCACATAAACGTGAAACATGCAGCTGCTACAGCAGAGAATGTGCTTACTTGCACTTTACTTTAGATATTGTACACAAACATCTCCGTAATACTTGACCTCTTCCTTGACCACACATTTTGTACATACTTACCTCTACAGAGCTCT
>NW_026602605.1:0-7500 GCF_029448725.1 Salvelinus fontinalis
TATAGGGAAGTAGTGCACTACCTTTGACCAGGGTTCTATAGGGAAGTTGTGCACTACCTTTGACCAGGGTTCTATAGGGAATTAGTGCACTACCTTTGACCAGGGTTCTATAGGGAAGTAGTGCACTACCTTTGACCAGGGTTCAATAGGGAAGTAGTGCACTACCTTTGACCAGGGTTCTATAGGGAAGTTGTGCACTACCTTTGACCAGGGTTCTATAGGGAATTAGTGCACTATGTAGGGAGTAGGCTGCCATGTTGTTGTGAGAAAACAAGTGTGGAATGAAAGGAGGCAGCAGAAGGGATTTGATGACGTTTCCAGGAACTCTCCTCCTGGATAATATGGAGGTCGCTGATTGATTGATACCGGACTGGTAACAAATCATTTCAGGGCCAGTCCAATGATTCCAGGTCGCAAATGCAGCCAACACGCAGTCACGCAGTCACACAGTCACACCAGCATACACAATCACACTCTCCCTGACCCAGTCTGTAATACCTACATGTTTCAAGGGCTCCTGAGCACCACAGCGGTCTAAGGCACTGCATCTCAGTGCAAGAGGTGTCACTACAGTCCCTGGTTCGAATCCAGAATTTGTTCTTAACGGACTTACCTAGTTAAATAAAGGTGTACATTTAATGAAATAATACTACATTTGTTTTGCAGTCCTCCAGTAGTTTTTGTGCCTAAAAACACCAAGGTAATCTGTCTAAATGACTATCGTTCCGTGGCACTCAAATCTGTACAAATAAAATGCTTTGAAAGGTGGGGTCATGGCTCACATCCACATCATCACCCCAGACACCCTGAACCCAGTCCAATTCGCATACCGCCCCAACAGATCCACAGATGACATAGTCTCTAGTGCACGTACTGCCCTCTACCACCTGGACAAGAGGAGCACCTATGTGAGAATGCTGTTCATTGACCACAGCTCATCGTTCAACACCATAGTGCCCTCGACTCATCACTAAGCTGAGGACCCTGAGACTAAACACCTCCCAACTGGATCCTGGACTTCCTGACGGGCGTCCATTTCCTTTCCAGGGTTCTGGTCCATTTCCTTTCCAGGGTTCTGGATGCTAGCTTCAGGGCTTGGGTATTTTCTGTCCACCAGGGAGATCATTACTTGTTTTGTTTTTAGTCGTGCGTGTATTACACAAGCTTACATTTAGATACCTCGGTTAGGTGGTCAACTGATTTTTCTACTCCTACGTCCTCGGTTAGGTGGTCAACTGATTTTTCTACTCCTACGTCCTCGGTTAGGTGGTCAACTGATTTTTCTACTCCTACGTCCTCGGTTAGGTGGTCAACTGATTTTTCTACTCCTATGTCCTCGGTTAGGTGGTCAACTGATTTTTCTACTCCTACGTCCTCGGTTAGGTGGTCAACTGATTTTTCTACTCCTACGTCCTCGGTTAGGTGGTCAACTGATTTTTCTACTCCTACGTCCTCGGTTAGGTGGTCAACGGATTTTTCTACTCCTACGTCCTCGGTTAGGTGGTCAACTGATTTTTCTACTCCTACGTCCTCGGTTAGGTGGTCAACTGATTTTTCTACTCCTACGTCCTCGGTTAGGTGGTCAACTGATTTTTCTACTCCTACGTCCTCGGTTAGGTGGTCAACTGATTTTTCTACTCCTACGTCCTCGGTTAGGTGGTCAACTGATTTTTCTACTCTTACGTCCTCGGTTAGGTGGTCAACTGATTTTTCTACTCCTACGTCCTCGGTTAGGTGGTCAACGGATTTTTCTACTCTGACGTCCTCGGTTAGGTGGTCAACTGATTTTTCTACTCTGACGTTCTTGGTTAGGTGGAGGGAGTCTGGAAGGCCGTCTAGGAATCTTTGGGTTGTCTGAGAATTTAAAGCACGGCTTTTCTATCCTTGTTTAGGTCTGAGCAGATTATTTGTTGCGATTGCAAACTAATGAAATTCATCCCATCATGCCTATGTCTGCGTCTCAAATGGCACCCTATTCCCTATTCAGTGCACTACTTTAGACCAGCTCCATAGGTCTCTGGTCAGAAACAGTGCACTACTTTAGACCAGCTCCATAGGGCTCTGGTCAGAAATAGTGCACTACTTTAGACCAGCTCCATAGGGCTCTGGTCAGAAATAGTGCACTACTTTAGACCAGCTCCATAGGGCTCTGGTCAGAAATAGTGCACTATGTAGGGAATAGGGTGCAGTTTGGGCTGAGTCTCAGTTCATTGTGTCTGTGCAGCATAAGCTCCTGTAGATGGGGGGGGGGGCTTAAGACGTACGAGGACACGTTAATTCTGTTAAATATACCTGCCCGGTGGGGTGGAGGGTTACCCGTGGTGACAAGGCCCCTTTTTTAAAATTATGCCGTCAGTCACCTTGGTAAAGTAATCCCATCGACCGGCGGCCCTCATGGTATCTTTCCCCCAGCAGGAGAGGAGAGGTAGAGTCCTCCCCGACCTTATTGGAAGTGGTGTGTTGTGGGTAGAACATATGCTCTCTTGTTAATGTTGTTAGTGTCCAGGGTGTTTGACTGTGTATGCAGCAGATATGATATGTGTCAATCTGTGTGTGTGTGTGTGGTGGGGTGGAACATATGCTGTCTTGTTAGTGTCCAGGGTGTAGATGACTGTGTATACAGCAGATATGATATGTGTCATTCTGTGTGGGTGTTCTGTGAGCCTGGCTGCTGCTATGTTTTAGTATGCCACCCACACAGGAGTCTCATGTCTTATTTCCTTTTCCTGTCCTTTTAATAGCCTCTTCTTCTCTCCCCTCAGCAATCTATAATTATGATGTCCGTGGAGACGAGGAGCTGTCACTTCAGATTGGAGACACAGTCCACATACTAGAGACATATGAAGGTAGGAACACACTAACTGATGACACAGTCCACATACTAGAGACATATGAAGGTAGGAACACATTAACTGATGACACAGTCCACATACTAGAGACATATGAAGGTAGGAACACAGTAACTGATGACACAGTCCACATACTAGAGACATATGAAGGTAGGAACACACTGATGACACAGTCCACATACTAGAGACATATGAAGGTAGGAACACACTAACTGATGACACAGTCCACATACTAGAGACATATGAAGGTAGGAACACACTAACTGATGACACAGTCCACATACTAGAGACATATGAATGTAGGAACACACTAACTGATGACACAGTCCACATACTAGAGACATATGAAGGTAGGAACACACTGATGACACAGTCCACATACTAGAGACATATGAAGGTAGGAACACACTGATGACACAGTCCACATACTAGAGACATATGAAGGTAGGAACACACTGATGACACAGTCCACATACTAGAGACATATGAAGGTAGGAACACACTGATGACACAGTCCACATACTAGAGACATATGAAGGTAGGAACACACTAACTGATGACACAGTCCACATACTAGAGACATATGAAGGTAGGAACACACTGATGACACAGTCCACATACTAGAGACATATGAAGGTAGGAACACACTAACTGATGACACAGTCCACATACTGGAGACATATGAATGTAGGAACACACTAACTGATGACACAGTCCACATACTAGAGACATATGAAGGTAGGAACACACTAACTGATGACACAGTCCACATACTAGAGACATATGAAGGTAGGAACACATTAACTGATGACACAGTCCACATACTAGAGACATATGAAGGTAGGAACACAGTAACTGATGACACAGTCCACATACTAGAGACATATGAAGGTAGGAACACACTGATGACACAGTCCACATACTAGAGACATATGAAGGTAGGAACACACTAACTGATGACACAGTCCACATACTAGAGACATATGAAGGTAGGAACACACTAACTGATGACACAGTCCACATACTAGAGACATATGAATGTAGGAACACACTAACTGATGACACAGTCCACATACTAGAGACATATGAAGGTAGGAACACACTAACTGATGACACAGTCCACATACTAGAGACATATGAAGGTAGGAACACACTGATGACACAGTCCACATACTAGAGACATATGAAGGTAGGAACACACTGATGACACAGTCCACATACTAGAGACATATGAAGGTAGGAACACACTGATATAGAATTTTGTGATCAATTTACATAAATGTCAATGATCCTAATCGGTCTGCAACCCAGAATGTGTGAAGTTCTGGTTTAAATGAAACGGACAGAATTCCCAGCTCACCATTAGTCAAATCCAATTTTATTCACGAGAGCTCTACCATTCATTATACAAAGAGGTTCCTTTTATAACATTTAACCTACACACACACACATACACACTAACATCAGGAGAGCTATCTTCTCTAGAGTTCTCCCCACAGTTTCTCACTACCCAGCTGACAGTTCCAGTCCCCTTCAGATAAAGTGTTCCCTGCCCTATCTTCCCAGAGTTACAGCCGGGTCGGTTCAACCATAGTTTAATTGTTTCTAGGTGTTTTCTTAAGCACATTTCTCTCTCTCCCAGTCTAACCTAGTCTGACTTATGTTTAATACTTTTAATTACTCCTTGTAATTAATTACTCCACCTCTAATCCCTAATGGGTAAGTTTCCGGGTAGAATTATTTAATCATTTATCTTAAAACGTAATAAATTCTTTTATCAACACACTAAGTGATGACCCAGGACACGTACTAGAGACATTATGAGGTGTACTGTACGTTTATAAGGGCACACTAAGTGATGACCCAGGACACGTACTAGAGACATTATGAGGTGTACTGTACGTTTATAAGGGCACACTAAGTGATGACCCAGGACACGTACTAGAGACATTATGAGGTGTACTGTACGTTTATAAGGGCACACTAAGTGATGACCCAGGACACGTACTAGAGACATTATGAGGTGTACTGTACGTTTATAAGGGCACACTAAGTGATGACCCAGGACACGTACTAGAGACATTGAGGTGTACTGTACGTTTATAAGGGCACACTAAGTGACGACCCAGGACACGTACTAGAGACATTATGAGGTGTACTGTACGTTTATAAGGGCACACTAAGTGATGACCCAGGACACGTACTAGAGACATTATGAGGTGTACTGTACGTTTATAAGGGCACACTAAGTGACGACCCAGGACACGTACTAGAGACATTATGAGGTGTACTGTATGTTTATAAGGGCACACTAAGTGATGACCCAGGACACGTACTAGAGACATTGAGGTGTACTGTACGTTTATAAGGGCACACTAAGTGACGACCTCAGGACACGTACTAGAGACATTATGAGGTGTACTGTACGTTTATAAGGGCACACTAAGTGACGAGGATAATTGCAGATGATTCTGTCGTTCTCAGTGTCGCTGGTGTTTTGGTAAATGTCTCCGTTAAAACTCTTAGCTGATCTGTGTCATTTCCTCCCTGTCAGAATTCACATATTACCCCCCCCCCATTGTGTTTTGTAGATGAGAATTCTGCGTGATGCTAATGCTAGGTGTTTCCTCTGCTGTGTAATCAGTCCTGTTCTCTCCTCCTCCAGGCTGGTACAGAGGACACAGGCTGAGGAGGAAGTCCAACAAAGTGAGTTGGTATTTTTGTACATTCGACGGTGTAGTTTCATCTCAGCTGTTCCCCTCGTCTATTCAGGGTTTGTTGGAGCGACATTCCAACATCTGACATGACCTGTTGAAATCAAAACCTGTTCAGTTGAAGCTTTTGTTAATCATAATGTGATATACTATGATGTTAATATGGTGTAATGTCGATAACATATCTAATATTATTTTGTATCAGGGTTTATTGTGTGTCCTTTCTTTCCACCCTTCTCTTCTGCTAAGCAATGGACTCAGGATGTCATTTAACCTCCATGAAATAACCGATCTGAAATAACCGATCTGAAATCCGATCTGAAATCCGATCTGAAATCCGAACTAGTTCAGGCGTTATACCGCCTGTCCCGTATCAATCTACTTATTGTGTGTCCTGTTTTTCCCGCCTTCTGTTCCAGGGGATCTTTCCTGCCTGTTACATACACCTCAAGGAGGCCACCGTCGAAGGCAATGGGTCAGTGCTGATTCTGTTCATTTATTTTTGAAGGATATTTTGACACTTTATTGAGACCGCATGGAAATCAGATCAGTGTCAGTGTAATCCACCCCTGGTTGTTGTCATGTGTAATCCACCCCTGGTTGTCGTCATGTGTAATCCACCCCTGGTTGTTGTCCTGTGTAATCCACCCCTGGTTGTTGTCCTGTGTAATCCACCCCTGGTTGTTGTCGTGCGTAACCCACCCCTGGTTGTTGTCGTGCGTAACCCACCCCTGGTTGTTGTCGTGCGTAATCCACCCCTGGTTGTTGCCGTGCGTAATCCACCCCTGGTTGTTGTCGTGCGTAATCCACCCCTGGTTGTTGTCGTGTGTAATCCACCCCTGGTTGTTGTCATGTTACTAATCCACCCCTGGTTGTTGTCATGTGTAATCCACCCCTGGTTGTTGTCGTGCGTAATCCACCCCTGGTTGTTGTCGTGCGTAATCCACCCCTGGTTGTTGTTGTCGTGTGTAATCCACCCCTGGTTGTTGTTGTCGTGTGTAACCCACCCCTGGTTGTTGTAGTGTGTAATCCACCCCTGGTTGTTGTCGTCATGTGTAATCCACCCCTGGTTGTTGTTGTCGTGCGTAATCCACCCCTGGTTGTTGTCGTCCTGTGTAATCCACCCCTGGTTGTTGTCGTGTGTAATCCACCCCTGGTTGTTGTCGTCCTGTGTAATCCACCCCTGGTTGTTGTCGTGTGTAATCCACCCCTGGTTGTCGTCGTGTGTAATCCACCCCTGGTTGTCGTCGTGTGTAATCCACCCCTGGTTGTTGTCGTGTGTAATCCACCCCTGGTTGTTGTCGTCGTGTGTAATCCACCCCTGGTTGTCGTCGTGTGTAATCCACCCCTGGTTGTCGTCGTGTGTAATCCACCCCTGGTTGTTGTCGTGTGTAATCCACCCCTGGTTGTTGTCGTCGTTCGTAATCCACCCCTGGCTGTTGTCGTCGTTCGTAATCCACCCCTGGTTGTTGTCGTGTGTAATCCACACACTGACTGTTGTTGTCGTGTGTAATCCACACACTGACTGTTGTTGTCGTGTGTAATCCACCCCTGGTTGTTGTCGTCGTGTGTAATCCACCCCTGGTTGTCGTCGTGTGTAATCCACCCCTGGTTGTTGTCGTCGTGTGTAATCCACCCCTGGCTGTTGTCGTGTGTAATCCACCCCTGGTTGTCGTCGTGTGTAATCCACCCCTGGTTGTCGTCGTGTGTAATCCACCCCTGGTTGTTGTCGTGTGTAATCCACCCCTGGTTGTCGTCGTGTGTAATCCACCCCTGGTTGTCGTCGTGTGTAATCCACCCCTGGTTGTTGTCGTGTGTAATCCACCCCTGGTTGTTGTCGTGTGTAATCCACCCCTGGTTGTCGTCGTCCTGTGTAATCCACCCCTGGTTGTTGTCCTGTGTAATCCACCCCTGGTTGTTGTCGTGTGTAATCCACC
>NW_026602605.1:12500-14116 GCF_029448725.1 Salvelinus fontinalis
GAGGAGGAGCTGAGAAACAGAGCTCTAGAGATGGAGGAGGAGCTGAGAAACAGAGCTCTAGAGATGAAGGAGGAGGAGCTGAAAAACAGAGCTCTAGAGATGGAGGAGGAGGAGGAGCTGAGAAACAGAGCTCTAGAGATGGAGGAGGAGGAGCTGAGAAACAGAGCTCTAGAGATGGAGGAGGAGGAGCTGAGAAACAGAGCTCTAGAGATGGAGGAGGAGGAGCTGAAAAACAGAGCTCTAGAGATGGAGGAGGAGGAGCTGAGAAACAGAGCTCTTGAGATGGAGGAGGAGCTGAGAAACAGAGCTCTAGAGATGGAGGAGGAGGAGCTGAGAAACAGAGCTCTAGAGATGGAGGAGGAGGAGCTGAGAAACAGAGCTCTAGAGATGGAGGAGGAGGAGGAGGAGCTGAAAAACAGAGCTCTAGAGATGGAGGAGGAGCTGAGAAACAGAGCTCTAGAGATGGAGGAGGAGGAGCTGAGAAAAAGAGCTCTAGAGGAGGAGGAGCTGAGAAACAGTGCTCTAGAGATGGAGGAGCTGAGAAACAGAGCTCTGGAGATGGAGGAGGAGGAGGAGCTGAGAAACAGAGCTCTAGAGATGGAGGAGGAGCTGAGAAACAGAGCTCTAGAGATGGAGGAGCTGAGAAACAGAGCTCTAGAGATGGAGGAGGAGCTGAGAAACAGAGCTCTAGAGATGGAGGAGGAGCTGAGAAACAGAGCTCTAGAGATGGAGGAGGAGGAGCTGAGAAACAGAGCTCTAGAGATGGAGGAGGAGGAGGAGCTGAAAACAGAGCTCTAGAAATGGAGGAGGAGGAGGAGCTGAGAAACAGAGCTCTAGAGATGGAGGAGGAGGAGCTGAGAAACAGAGCTCTAGAGATGGAGGAGGAGGAGCTGAGAAACAGAGCTCTAGAAATGGAGGAGGAGGAGCTGAGAAACAGAGCTCTAGAGATGGAGGAGGAGGAGGAGCTGAAAACAGAGCTCTAGAGATGGAGGAGGAGGAGCTGAGAAACAGAGCTCTAGAGATGGAGGAGGAGGAGGAGCTGAGAAACAGAGCTCTAGAGATGGAGGAGGAGGAGGAGCTGAGAAACAGAGCTCTAGAGATGGAGGAGGAGGAGCTGAGAAACAGAGCTCTAGAGATGGAGGAGGAGGAGGAGCTGAGAAACAGAGCTCTAGAGATGGAGGAGGAGGAGCTGAGAAACAGAGCTCTAGAGATGGAGGAGGAGGAGCTGAGAAACAGAGCTCTAGAGATGGAGGAGGAGGAGGAGCTTGAAACAGCTCTAGAGATGGAGGAGGAGGAGCTGAGAAACAGAGCTCTGGAGATGGAGGAGGAGGAGCTGAGAAACAGAGCTCTAGAGATGGAGGAGGAGGAGCTGAGAAACAGAGCTCTAGAGATGGAGGAGGAGGAGGAGCTGAGAAACAGAGCTCTAGAGATGGAGGAGGAGGAGCTGAGAAACAGAGCTCTGGAGATGGAGGAGGAGGAGCTGAGAAACAGAGCTCTAGAGATGGAGGAGCTGAAAATAAGAGCGGGAGGAAGCCCAGCATCTCACACTGTTAGGAAATTGAAAGGTCCTCTCTCTTATTTTTCTGTCTGTCTCTGCCCGGGGGTTTGGCTCATAT
>NW_026602606.1:0-14111 GCF_029448725.1 Salvelinus fontinalis
CCTATCTGAAGATGAATGTACTGACTATGACTGTGATATGTGGTTCTCTCACCTATCTGAAGATGAATGTACTGACTATGACTGTGATATGTGGTTGTCTCACCTATCTGAAGATGAATGTACTGACTGTAAATTACTCTGGATAAGAGCATCTGCTAAATGACAACAATCTAAAATGTAAGCTTTTTACATACAGTATATTACCGTATTGATTTTTTACATTTTTATATTGTATTACGTATAGTGATCATGATACTCTGGGCTCTGGGTCTGCGGTCAAAGGCACTGCATCTCAGTGTAAGAGGCATCATCACAGTCCCTGGTTTGAATCCAGGCTGAATCACATCCGGCCGTGATTGGGAGTCCCATAGGGCGGTGCACAACTGGCCCCCAGCGTCGTCCGGGTTTGGCCGGCGTAGGCCGTCAATGTAAATAAGTATTTGTTCTTAACTGACTTGCCTAGTTAAATAAAGGTTACAAATTATCATCTTTTTCAGCAATCGGATCGAATTCAATATAATTTGCTTTTTCAAAACTGAAAAATGAGATTCTGATCCTCCGGATAGGAATAATGATTTCGTCATGCAATCTGACCTTAAACAAGGTTTGAATGTAGTTTTTGCGCTTTTCAAAACTCAAAAGGTAGTGATTAGGATCGTTTTGATCACGATTATCTTCATTCCTCTGGAAGGGTGGATTCTGGGTGGATTCTGGGTGGATTCAGGGTGGATTCAGGGTGGATTCAGGGTGGATTCAGGGTGGATTCAGGGTGGACTCAGGGTGGATTCAGGGTGGACTCAGGGTGGATTCAGGGTGGATTCAGGGTGGATTCAGGGTGGATTCAGGGTGGATTCAGGGTGGACTCAGGGTGGATTCAGGGTGGACTCAGGGTGGATTCAGGGTGGATTCTGGGTGGATTCAGGGTGGATTCAGGGTGGATTCAGGGTGGATTCAGGGTGGACTCAGGGTGGACTCAGGGTGGATTCTGGGTGGATTCAGGGTGGATTCAGGGTGGACTCAGGGTGGATTCAGGGTGGACTCAGGGTGGACTCAGGGTGGACTCAGGGTGGACTCAGGGTGGACTCAGGGTGGATTCAGGGTGGATTCAGGGTGGATTCAGGGTGGACTCAGGGTGGATTCTGGGTGGATTCAGGGTGGATTCAGGGTGGACTCAGGGTGGATTCAGGGTGGACTCAGGGTGGACTCAGGGTGGACTCAGGGTGGACTCAGGGTGGACTCAGGGTGGATTCTGGGTGGACTCAGGGTGGACTCAGGGTGGATTCAGGGTGGACTCAGGGTGGATTCAGGGTGGATTCAGGGTGGATTCTGGGTGGATTCAGGGTGGATTCAGGGTGGATTCAGGGTGGACTCAGGGTGGATTTAGATACAGTGAAATGCACTACAACCAATACATCTCAATGTAACTAATGTGAAGAGGTTTTAAAAGACTTTCGTACATATGAAAACCAGAGGTTCATTATGTTAAATTGACCCTAGTATAGGTATGTGGTCAGTTGTTATACTGACAAGTATCAAATAAGTGGATTGTCCAGATTTTCCATTTGTAAATACTGTTCAGGTGGTAAAACTATCAACAAACTATCTGTTTCTAAGCAACTGCTTGGTAAGGTTACAGTTAGGGATAGTTTTTTTTTTTTTTGGGGGGGGGGGGGGGGTCTTATGTTTATGTTTAAGATAGGATAAGGGTTAAGGTTAGGGTTAGAGTTAGGGTTAAGGATATGTTTATGTTTAAGATAGGATAAGGGTTAAGGTTAGGGTTAGAGTTAGGGTTAAGGATATGTTTAGGATAGGATAAGAGTTAAGGTTAGGGTTAGAGCTAGGGTTAAGGTTATGTTTATGTTTAGGATAGGATAAGAGTTAAGGTTAGGGTTAGAGCTAGGGTTAAGGATATGTTTATGTTTAGGATAGGATAAGGGTTAAGGTTAGGGTTAGAGCTAGGGTTACGGTTAATAGATTGTTATTACAAATGTTACTGATAGTTTGCAGGTAGTCAAATAAATGTAAATGATATCCGTCACTTGCTTCGTAAAACAACAGGTTTGGACTAACAGTGAAATGCTTACTGACGGGTCCTTCCCAACAACGAAGAGAGAAAGAAAATAGAGAAATAATAGAAAAGTAAAACACGTAATAATACAAGTAATAATAAATACACAATGAGTAATGATAACAAGGCTAAAAACACAGAGTACCAGTACTGAGTAATGATAACAAGGCTAAAAACACAGAGTACCAGTACTGAGTAATGATAACAAGGCTAAAAACACAGAGTACCAGTACTGAGTAATGATAACAAGGCTAAAAACACAGAGTACCAGTACTGAGTAATGATAACAAGGCTAAAAACACAGAGTACCAGTACTGAGTAATGATAACATGGCTATAAACACAGAGTACCAGTACTGAGTAATGATAACCTGGCTAAAAACACAGAGTACCAGTACTGAGTAATGATAACATGGCTATAAACACAGAGTACCAGTACTGAGTAATGATAACATGGCTATAAACACAGAGTACCAGTACTGAGTAATGATAACATGGCTATAAACACAGAGTACCAGTACTGAGTAATGATAACCTGGCTAAAAACACAGAGTACCAGTACTGAGTAATGATAACAAGGCTAAAAACACAGAGTACCAGTACTGAGTAATGATAACAAGGCTAAAAACACAGAGTACCAGTACTGAGTAATGATAACAAGGCTAAAAACACAGAGTACCAGTACTGAGTAATGATAACCTGGCTAAAAACACAGGGTACCAGCACTGAGTCAATAATAACTAGGTTATATACACAGGTTACCAGTACTGAGTAATGAGTAATGATAACTAGGCTATATACACAGCGTACCAGTACTGATTAATGATAACATGGCTATAAACACGGGATACCAGTACTGAGTCAATAATAACTAGGTTATATACACGGGGTACCAGTACTGAGTAATGAGTAATGATAACTAGGCTATATACACAGGGTACCAGTACTGATTAATGATAACATGGCTTTATACACAGGATACCAGTACTGAGTAATGATAACTAGGTTATATACACAGGGTACCAGTACTTATTAATGATAACATGGCTTTATACACAGGATACCAGTACTGAGTAATGATAACTAGGTTATATACACAGGGAACTAGTACTGAGTAATGATAACTAGGCTATATACACAGGGTACCAGTACTGAGTCAATGAGTAATGATAACTTGGCTACTGTAGAGCATATACATGTGGTACCAGTACCGAGTTGATGTACCCTAGACCCACTTCAATTTGCTAACCGCCCCAATAGATCCACAGACGATGCAATCGCCATCGCACTACACACTGCCCTAACCCATCTGGACAAGAGGAATACCTATGTCAGAATGCTGTTCATTGACTATAGCTCAACATTCAACACCATAGTACCCTCCAACCTCATCATTAATCTTGAGGGCCCTGGGTCTCAACCCCGCCCTGTGCAATTGGGTCCTGGACTTCCTGACGGGCCGCCCCCAGGTGGTGAAGGTAGGAAACAACATCTCCACTTCGCTGATCCTCAGCACAGGGGCCCCACAAGGGTGTCCTCAGCCCCATCCTGTTCTCCCTGTTCACCCATGCACGGATCCAACTCAATCATCAAGTTTGCAGAAGACACAACAGTAGTAGGCTTGATTACCAACAACAACGAGACAGCCTACAGGCTCTCGGAGTGTGGCGTCAGAAAAACAACCGGCGTACACATCACAGACAAACTGAAATGGTCCACCCACACAGACAGTGTGGTGAAGAAGATGCAAGAGTGACTCTTCAACCTCAGGATGTGGAAGAAATTAGGCTTGTCACCTAAAACCCTGACAAACTTTTACAGATGCACAATTGAGAGCATCCTTTCTGGATGTATCACAACCCGATGCGGCAACTGCTCCGCCCACAACCGCAGGGCTCTCTAGAGGGGGGTGCGATCTGCACAACACATCACCGGAGGCAAACTGCCTGCCCTCCAGGACACCTGCAGCACCGGATGTCACAGGAAGGCCAAAAAGATCATCAAGGACAACAACCATCCAGGCCACTGCCTGTTCACTCAGCTATCATCCAGAAGGCGAGGTCAGTACAGGTGTATCAAAGCTGGGACCGAGAGACTGAAAAACAGCTTCTACAGTTGAAGTCGGAAGTTTACATACATGTTTAAACTCAGTTTTTCACAATTCCTGACATTTAATCCTAGTTAAAATTCCCTGTCTTAGGTCAGTTAGGATCACCACATTATTTTAAGAATGTGAAATGTCAGAATAATAGTAGAGAGAATGATTTATTTCAGCTTTTATTTCTTTCATCATATTCCCAGTGGGTCAGAAGTTCATATACACTCAATTAGTATTTGGTAACATTGCCTTTAAAATTATTTAACTTGGGTCACAATAAGTTGGGTGAATTATGGCACGTTCCTCCTGGCAGAGCTGGTGTAACTGAGTCAGGTTGGTGGGCCTTCTTGCTCTACATTGTAGAATAATAGTGAAAACATCAAAACTATGAAATAACACATTTGGAATCATGTATTAATTAACCCAAAAATCTAAATAAATGTCATATTTGAGATTCTTCAAATAGCGTTGCCTTGATGACAATAGAATAACAATGATGAGACTATATACAGGGTGTTACTGTACAGAGTCAATGTGGAGGCTATATACAGGGTGTTACGGTACAGAGTCAATGTGGAGGCTATGTACAGGGTGTTACGGTACAGAGTCAATGTGGAGGCTATATACAGGGTGCTACGGTACAGAGTCAATGTGGAGGCTATAAACAGGGGGGTACTGGTACAGAGTCAATGTGGAGGCTATATACAGGGTGCTATAGTACAGAGTCAATGGGGAGGCTATATACAGGGTGTTACGGTACAGAGTCAATGTGGAGACTATATACAGCGGGTACCGGTACAGAGTCAATGTGGAGGCTATAAACAGGGGGGTACTGGTACAGAGTCAATGTGGAGGCTATATACAGGGGGTACCGGTACAGAGTCAAAGTGGAGGCTATATACAGGGGGTACCGGTACAGAGTCAATGTGGAGGCTATATACAGGGTGTTACGGTACAGAGTCAATGTGGAGGCTATATACAGGGGGGTACTGGTACAGAGTCAATGTGGAGGCTATATACAGGGGGGACCGGTACAGAGTCAATGTGGAGGCTATATACAGGTGGTACCGGTACAGAGTCAATGTGGAGGCTATATACAGGGGGTTACGGTACAGAGTCAGTATGGAGACTATATACAGGGGGTACCGGTACAGAGTCAATGTGGAGGCTATATACAGGGGGTACCGGTACAGAGTCAATGTGGAGGCTATATACAGGGTGTTACGGTACAGAGTCAATGTGGAGGCTATATACAGGGGGGTACTGGTACAGAGTCAATGTGGAGGCTATATACAGGGGGTACCGGTACTGAGTCAATGTGGAGGCTATATACAGGGGGTACCGGTACAGAGTCAATGAGGAGGCTATATACAGGGTGTTACGGTACAGAGTCAATGTGGAGGCTATATACAGGGGGTACTGATACAGAGTCAATGTGGAGGCTATATACAGGGGGTACCGGTACAGAGTCAATGTGGAGGCTATATACAGGGTGTTACGGTACAGAGTCAATGTGGAGGCTACATACAGGGTGTTAAGGTACAGAGTCAATGTGGAGGCTATATACAGGAGGTACCGGTACAGAGTCAATGTGAAGCCTATATACAGGGGGTACTGGTACAGAGTCAGTGTGGAGGCTATATACAGGGTGTTACGGTACAGAGTCAATGTGGAGACTATATACAGGGGGTACCGGTACAGAGTCAGTGTGGAGGCTATATACAGGGTGTTACGGTACAGAGTCAATGTGGAGACTATATACAGGGGGTACCGGTACAGAGTCAATGTGGAGGCTATATACAGGGTGTTACGGTACAGAGTCAATGTGGAGGCTATATACAGGGGGTACTGGTACAGAGTCAATGTGGAGGCTATATACAGGGTGTTACGGTACAGAGTCAATGTGGAGGCTATATACAGGAGGTACCGGTACAGAGTCAATGTGGAGGCTATATACAGGGGGTACTGGTACAGAGTCAATGTGGAGACTATATACAGGGGGGTACTGGTACAGAGTCAATGTGGAGGCTATATACAGGGGGTACTGGTACAGAGTCAGTGTGGAGGCTATATACAGGGGGTACTGGTACAGAGTCAGTGTGGAGGCTATATACAGGGGGTACCGGTACAGAGTCAATGTGGAGGCTATATACAGGGGGTACTGGTACAGAGTCAATGTGGAGGCCATATACAGGGTGTTACGGTACATAGTCAGTGTGGAGGCTATATACAGGGGGTACCGGTACTGAGTCAGTGTGGAGGCTATATACAGGGGGTACCGGTACAGAGTCAATGTGGAGGCTATATACAGGGGGTACTGGTACAGAGTCAATGTGGAGGCTATATACAGGGGGTACCGGTACTGAGTCAATGTGGAGGCTATATAAAGGGGGTACTGGTACAGAGTCAATGTGGAGGCTATATACAGGGGGTACCGGTACTGAGTCAATGTGGAGACTATATACAGGCTGTTACGGTACAGAGTCAATGTGGAGGCTATATACAGGGGGTACCGGTACAGAGTCAATGTGGAGACTATATACAGGGGGTACCGGTACAGAGTCAATGTGGAGGCTATATACAGGGGGTACTGGTACAGAGTCAATGTGGAGGCTATATACAGGGTGTACCGGTACAGAGTCAATGTGGAGGCTATATACAGGGGGTACTGGTACAGAGTCAATGTGGAGGCTATATACAGGGGGTACCGGTACTGAGTCAATGTGGAGACTATATACAGGGGGTACCAGTACAGAGTCAATGTGGAGGCTATATACAGGGGGTACTGGTACAGAGTCAGTGTGGAGGCTATATACAGGGGTTACTGGTACAGAGTCAATGTGGAGACTATATACAGGGGGTACCGGTACAGAGTCAATGTGGAGGCTATATACAGGGGGTACCGGTACAGAGTCAATGTGGAGGCTATATACAGGGGGTACCGGTACAGAGTCAATGTGGAGGCTATATACAGGGGGTACTGGTACAGAGTCAATGTGGAGGCTATATACAGGGGGTACTGGTACAGAGTCAGTGTGGAGGCTATATACAGGGGGTACTGGTACAGAGTCAGTGTGGAGGCTATATACAGGGGGTACCGGTACAGAGTCAATGTGGAGGCTATATACAGGGGGTACTGGTACAGAGTCAATGTGGAGGCCATATACAGGGTGTTACGGTACAGAGTCAGTGTGGAGGCTATATACAGGGGGTACCGGTACTGAGTCAGTGTGGAGGCTATATACAGGGGGTACCGGTACAGAGTCAATGTGGAGGCTATATACAGGGGGTACTGGTACAGAGTCAATGTGGAGGCTATATACAGGGGGTACCGGTACTGAGTCAATGTGGAGGCTATATAAAGGGGGTACTGGTACAGAGTCAATGTGGAGGCTATATACAGGGGGTACCGGTACTGAGTCAATGTGGAGACTATATACAGGCTGTTACGGTACAGAGTCAATGTGGAGGCTATATACAGGGGGTACCGGTACAGAGTCAATGTGGAGACTATATACAGGGGGTACCGGTACAGAGTCAATGTGGAGGCTATATACAGGGGGTACTGGTACAGAGTCAATGTGGAGGCTATATACAGGGTGTACCGGTACAGAGTCAATGTGGAGGCTATATACAGGGGGTACTGGTACAGAGTCAATGTGGAGGCTATATACAGGGGGTACCGGTACTGAGTCAATGTGGAGACTATATACAGGGTGTACTGGTACAGAGTCAATGTGGAGGCTATATACAGGGGGTACCAGTACAGAGTCAATGTGGAGGCTATATACAGGGGGTACTGGTACAGAGTCAGTGTGGAGGCTATATACAGGGGTTACTGGTACAGAGTCAATGTGGAGACTATATACAGGGGGTACCGGTACAGAGTCAATGTGGAGGCTATATACAGGGGGTACCGGTACAGAGTCAATGTGGAGGCTATATACAGGGGGTACCGGTACAGAGTCAATGTGGAGGCTATATACAGGGGGTACTGGTACAGAGTCAATGTAGGGGCTATATACAGGGGGTACCGGTACTGAGTCAGTGTGCGGGGGTACAGGTTAGTTGAGGTAATGTGTACATGTAGGTAGGGGTAAAGTGACTAAGCATTAATAATAAACAGCGAGTAGCAGCAGTGTAAAAATACAAGGGGCGGGTCCAATGTAAATAGTCTCCATTTGACAAATCATAATACTGTAGTTGACCCATCTTTGTGTCCCTACGACAGATTAAAGATGAATCGTGTAGTGAAACTGGGCCAAGGTCTGACAAACCAGCCAATTAAATTGTTTTTGTGTGTGTGTGTGTGTGTGTGTCTGTCTGACTTTCTCTCTGAGAGAGAGAGAGAGAGAGAGAGAGAGAGAGAGAGAGAGAGAGAGAGAGAGAGAGAGGGAGAGGGAGAGGGAGAGGGAGAGGGAGAGGGAGAGGGAGAGGGAGAGCGCTCGACTCGTACTTGACAGTTTAGAAGAGTGTAACGTGTAAGTCAATGAGTGGTTGATGTGTTAAAGAATGCCTGCCTTCAATCTAATCACAGGACACTTTGAAAGCTTTTTAGCCGAGGTAGAGAAATAAAATCACATTTTCAAATGTTTGTGGGCGAAACATTTTATTTCAAAGTATTTCACAAACCTGCTTTGTATTCTGAATCTGAATCTAAATTACATTTAAAACCTGTATGCCTTGCTTTAGTTGTGGTTGTGTGTGTGTGTGTCTTGTTCTTGGTGTGTGTGTGTGTGTGTGTGTGTGTGTGTCTTGCTCTAGGTGAACTGAGGACTGCTGCTCTCATTTTAATCACACACTAATTAACAGTTGCATGGGTTTACCAGCTGTAGCTATATGGGCTCATTAGCCCAGTGGTCACCAACCGGTCGATCGCGATCTTCCGTGCATTCCTAGTTGATCACCAAACATTTCTGTAGAAGACTCTATGGATAAAGGCATAAAGGCTTCCTTTTTTCTCTCTCTTCGTGTTGCGCTGTTGACGGTAGGTGCACCTGATTCAGAAGACCTGAGCATCGGGTACGATTAGTGTTCCAATTTTAATTGTCTGAAAAGACAAAACTATACCTACCTGGAGGACCAGGAGAAATGTGATTAAATCGAGTGCCCCTACTGCGCTCTAATCACCGTGCCTACAGCATTCACCAACGAGGCCACAGATTGCTATAGCTGAACCATATGTTCTGTTTGAACATCTATTTTCTTGCGATTGATAGGGGAGAGAGACCCCCTTGCTTCTGCCCAATGAGACCTGGTCAACGGTATAGTGCACTACAGAATAGGGTGCCATTTTATGGTCAAAAGCAGTGCACTATAAAATAGAGTGTCATTTCAGACGCACTCCGCACTCCTTTAGTTGATATGCAGCTGTACTTCCGTGATGATGTACAGTACAGAGTCTGTACTACAGTACAATCTAATTGTATATTTAGGTTGTGATGCGGCCTGCACTGTGCAATCTGCTCGGTTCAGCATAGCGCCCCTCTCTTCTCTACAGCTCCCACTGCACTTACACTCTACAGTACTGTGTGCTCCGTGTGTTCCTACTCTGTACTGTGACTGAGTGGCCGTGTGTGGGACGGCTCCGCTCCTCTTGCTCATCTCCTCTTCTCTATGCGGTTTGCCCCACAGTGCGCTTATCCCGTTCGCACCCTTTGCTTTTACGCGCCGCTCGACGTCTGCAGACACACACACACACACAGTAGCCCCGGTCTCTCCCCTGCACCGCACGCAACCCCGATGGAGGTAATACTCAGCGCGGGAGTCTTTAGCGCCGTTGGGAAAACTGCCTTCCTGTGTTTCTGCTGAGGTTTTCTTCCTCAATAGGAGAAATAATTTTTTTGTCCTCGTTTGATTTTTTGTTATCAAAATGTGGGACATGTCTATTGATTCAGAGCAGCGTCCTTAGCGGGAGAGCTCGGGAATCTTAGCGGCTTGGCTGAAGGGAAAACCGGAGCAATTCTTTCTCTCCTTCCCCCCCGGTCGGAACAAGAGGAGTTTGCATGCAAAAGGTGGTTTATTTCGGCAAGGTAAGACAAATATTATCTGTATGGGGGAAAACACCTAACATTATGTTGCTGGTGGTGTTGTTGCGGTGTTTTAAGGCTACTTTTAACAGTGTCAAATTGCGCTGTGTTGATAAGATGGATGTGAGAGCTGGAAACCATAGCCCACTCATATTTTGGGTTGTATGAAAATATAACAAATTAGTGTATTAGTAGGCTACATTGGAATGGACTTTATTGTGGAGAATGGTGCAACGAAAGAGGTGTGCAACAGTTTTTTATTTGGTGGGAACCATCTTGCAAGTTTTGACAGTCCGCAAGCAATATTATCATAAACCGTTCCATTATTGAAATATTAAAATATTTAAGTCAGTTAAGTTTATTTAGGACCTCAATTCACAAACCTAATTAAACCACTAAATTAAATTGTAGTCTGTTTAATCAATAAAATAGACATATCTTTACCTTTAGGGGATATTTAGGTTTGAAATATACAGTTATTACTCGCCGTAATCACTCAAGGGATAAGCGAACACAAATAGAAACTTTTGAATCTTCATTAACAATTCGCAGTCTTTCCCACACTCGCCTTTTTACCAGAAATAACGTATTATTATTATTCATTAAACAGAAAACCCCCACTTGGAGTTGGATTACACATATGTACATAAACGAAAACGACGCACTAACGTATCATGAACGCAAAGAGACTGGAGAGGTATATGTAATGTGTTATTGTCAAATGGATCTCAATTTTTTTTGTAGTCGAGTGGGTCGAAATTAACTTTTTAGCTACATCTGTAAATATGGCTTCATATCCAGTGCACTCTGCTTTACATTTTCCATCATGGCATCCAGGGAGCTGGGATCTCAGCTTTACATTTTCAATCATAGCGTCCAGGGAGCTGGGAGCTCAGCTTTACATTTTCCGTCATAGCGTCCAGGGAGCTGGGAGCTCAGCTTTACATTTCTGTCATAGAGTCCAGGGAGCTGCGAGCTCAGCTTTACATTTTCCGTCATAGCGTCCAGGGAGCTGGGAGCTCAGCTTTACATTTTCCGTCATAGCGTCCAGGGAGCTGGGAGCTCAGCTTTACATTTTCCGTCATAGCGTCCAGGGAGCTGGGAGCTCAGCTTTACATTTTCCATCATAGCGTCCAGGGAGCTGGGAGCTCAGCGTTACATTTTCCATCATAGCGTCCAGGGAGCTGGGAGCTCAGCTTTACATTTTCCATCATAGCGTCCAGGGAGCTGGGAGCTCAGCTTTACATTTTCCGTCATAGCGTCCAGGGAGCTGGGAGCTCAGCTTTACATTTTCCGTCATAGCGTCCAGGGAGCTGGGAGCTCAGCTTTACATTTTCCATCATAGCGTCCAGGGAGCTGGGAGCTCAGCTTTACATTTTCCATCATAGCGTCCAGGGAGCTGGGAGCTCAGCTTTACATTTTCCGTCATAGCGTCCAGGGAGCTGGGAGCTCAGCTTTACATTTTCCATCATAGTGTCCAGGGAGCTGGGAGCTCAGCTTTACATTTTCCGTCATAGTGTCCAGGGAGCTGGGAGCTCAGCGTTTAAGATACAACTACACACAAGGTTATACAGTCAAAGAAATGTAATCTATAGAGCGGGACTCTAAATTTACTATAACTTTAGCATTATCCTCATCCCTTTCTGTGTAGAGGGAGTTTAATATAGATCCGCCAGTAGCGTAGTCTAATTCCAGTCAGAGGTACATATACGTCATCTGTGGATTGGTTTACTCATCGCCAAAAAACAGCTGTTGTTATTTTGGGACAGGAATACAATGCAATACAATACTACAATACAATAGCCTACTTGATTTATTGGCATCTTTGCTCGGAATATACACAAATGAACCTTTATTTAATGGATTGAAAACAACTAACTAAATGAGCTTTGATTCAGGAGTAGAATATGAAATGAAATCATCAGAAAAACAGATCTCAATATAATCTAGATGGCAGGTGAAAGGAAACAAATGGGATCAGGCCTATTATGCTAATATCATACTCATTTGGATTGGACTATATTATATAATAGTATACGTAAAGGTAGTGGTAGACTTTAACAACATGTGGCTCTGACTGCCATCTCTCCACTGTGTTGTTGCTATAAGGACTATAACACTGTGTTGTTGCTATGAGGACTAGAACACTGTGTTGTTGCTATGAGGACTAGAACACTGTGTTGTTGCTATGAGGACTAGAACACTGTGTTGTTGCTATAAGGATTATAACACTGTGTTGTTACTATAAGGACTATAACACTGTGTTGTTGCTATAAGGACTATAACACTGTGTTGTTACTATGAGGACTAGAACACTGTGTTGTTGCTATAAGGACTAGAACACTGTGTTGTTGCTATAAGGACTATAACACTGTGTTGTTGCTATGAGGACTAGAACACTGTGTTGTTACTATGAGGACTAGAACACTGTGTTGTTGCTATGAGGACTAGAACACTGTGTTGTTACTATAAGGACTAGAACACTGTGTTGTTGCTATGAGGACTATAACACTGTGTTGTTACTATGAGGACTAGAACACTGTGTTGTTGCTATAAGGACTATAACACTGTGTTGTTACTATAAGGACTATAACACTGTGTTGTTACTATAAGGACTATAACACTGTGTTGTTACTATAAGGACTATAACACTGTGTTGTTGCTATGAGGACTATAACACTGTGTTGTTGCTATGAGGACTATAACACTGTGTTGTTGCTATAGGACTATAACACTGTGTTGTTACTATAAGGACTATAACACTGTGTTGTTGCTATGAGGACTAGAACACTGTGTTGTTGCTATTAGGACTATAACACTGTGTTGTTACTATAAGGACTATAACACTGTGTTGTTGCTATGAGGACTATAACACTGTGTTGTTACTATAAGGACTATAACACTGTGTTGTTGCTATAAGGACTATAACACTGTGTTGTTGCTATAAGGACTATAACACTGTGTTGTTGCTATAAGGACTATAACACTGTGTTGTTGCTATAAGGACTATAACACTGTGTTGTTGCTATAAGGACTATAACACTGTGTTGTTACTATAAGGACTAGAACACTGTGTTGTTGCTATAAGGACTATAACACTGTGTTGTTACTATGAGGACTATAACACTGTGTTGTTGCTATAAGGACTATAGCACTGTGTTGTTGCTATAAGGACTATAACACTGTGTTGTTGCTATGAGGACTATAACACTGTGTTGTTACTATAAGGACTATAACACTGTGTTGTTGCTATAAGGACTATAACACTGTGTTGTTGCTATGAGGACTATAGCACTGTGTTGTTGCTATAAGGACTATAACACTGTGTTGTTACTATAAGGACTATAACACTGTGTTGTTACTATAAGGACTATAACACTGTGTTGTTGCTATAAGGACTATAACACTGTGTTGTTGCTATAAGGACTATAACACTGTGTTGTTGCTATAAGGACTATAACACTGTGTTGTTACTATAAGGATGTTACGCACGCCTCTGAGAAGAGGGAACGCAACTCCCTGCTACAACTCAACTCCCTGAAGTGCAAGAGGTATGGACTGTAGGTGCGAGTAAGGATGACACAAATGCAGAATTTACCGTTATTAGAATTTATTTTCTTACACGGTAATATGGGGAAAAGGGGCTGGACGGAACCAAAGCAAAGAAAGTAAATATCAAAGTTCCCCCTCTCCTATCTAACCTGCCTACCCACTTAACTTACCTAACTTCACACCGCCTGGTGCCCTAACCAAAATACAGGGGGTGGTCCGCCCAGGTCTTACCTAGTGTGCCTAGACAGTAAATATACTACGGGTATATGTATGCCCGCGGGCCTCTTGCCTAAGCACTCCCAAAGTGCCTTCTCCTTCCCCCCTGGGAACAAATGAAACAGAGTAATTTTTAACGATTTCACAAA
>NW_026602607.1:0-14103 GCF_029448725.1 Salvelinus fontinalis
GTTATTATTGTTATTGGGATGATTATTGTTATTATTATTGTTGTTATTTGGATTATTATTATTGTTGTTATTATTGTTATTGGGATGATTATTGTTATTATTATTGTTGTTATTTGGATTATTATTATTGTTGTTATTATTATTACAGACATCACAGGCTACAGAGTGACATGCACCCCGACCAATGGGCAGCGAGGAAACTCCCTGGAGGAGTTGGTCCAGCCGGTCCAGAACCAGTTAATCCTGGAGAACCTGAGTCCAGGAGTGGAGTACAACGTCTCTGTCTACACTGTCAAAGACAACCTGGAGAGTGTCCCTGTGTCCACCACTGTCACCCAAGGTAGGACTGGCTGTCTCACCCAGCTTCACACAGCTGATTTCAGATCAGTGGACCTGAGCACAGGCTGAGGTTGAGCTGTGCTGTGTTGAAGGGTTAGACTGATTCTGGATCAGGTAGTGTCTGTTTGCTGTGGAGCTGGTGTTCTGTTGCTCCGACAGATAGAAAGACACACAAACACAAACACACACAGATACAACACATAAACACACACAGATACAACACATAAACACAGACACAGATTAAACACATAAACACACACACAGATACAACACAAACACATACAGAGATACACACACACATTCAATGGTTTTGTCTGAGTCTTCGCTATTGGTTTATTTTAAGGGGAGTGTTGGAATGTGTATGTGTGTTCACTACGGTGTGTTGCGCACCTCTGTGTGTGTGTGTGTGTGTGTGTGTGTGTGTGTGTGTGTGTGTTCGCTATGGTGTGTTGCGCACCTCTGTGTGTGTGAGAGTTTATTGGATAGCTTTCCTTCTCAATCTGTGGCCAGGAAATGTTGAAGTACGATTCGATACTTCTGCCACCCCTTCTTATATTCACCGTTCTCAACTCCGATTTATTCCCACTTCACACTCCGGTACACGTTCCATAAAAGTGGTATACCTGGACAGGCCCAACTTCCCATAAACCTCCCAGTCTGGCTTCTCTCTGAAGTACGGAATCTCCCTGCCAGCAAAACACACGGTCACGGCTGATCACGCTGAAAGCACTTTTCACTGAAGGATAATTCCTAAAATCACTCTTCATTTCAGTATAAATCCCCAGTTGTTTCTTCTGAATTACCATTGCAGTACATGTCTGTCTTTTGTCCGTTGTGATGCCTCAATTGCACACTGTCCGGCTAACATGGTCATTGGCTGAACTGTAATTGTATTCCATGGCTGTTTGTTTGTAAGATATGCATGGAGAAGCTAGAGATCCTAATTCATTGAGGATATCATGTGAATATGCCGGTTGAACAACCATTACTCTGAAAACCCACGAGCATCCTTTCCTGTCATTGATCTGGTCAACATCATTTATGGGTCTGATAAACTCTAACCAGCATGGCTACTGTTGTTCTGCTACAGGGTGTTGTGTTGTCTGTCCCACTGTGTATGGCTATGCATCACGGTTCATTCATCTGCTTTGATTCTGTCTGTCTGTTATGATTTCTATGTCTGTATGTCTTATTCTGCCTGCGCCTCGCTCTGCACTCAAACCTTTCAGACGTGCCCAAGCTAAACGACCTCCACTTTGTCGACGTCACCGACACCACTGTGGGCCTGCGCTGGACCGCCCTGGTAAACGTTACCGCCATCACAAGTTACCGTGTAACGGTTATGGCGTCGGGCGAGAGTTTGCCCATCATCATGGATACGGTGGACTCGTCGACGGGCCATTATACGGTGCGCGGGCTGGAGCCCGGTGTGGATTATGACATCAGTGTCACTACGATAACGGAGGAAGGGGAGAGCGAGCCGGCCACACGCAGAACACAAACCCAGACTGGTGATTTGACCCTTCAACTTTACAAGGGGAGGGGGTAGTTAGAGAGGGTGGGTGGGTGGGGGGGGGGGCTATGAAAGAAGCTAAATACTGAACATACTGCCTCACAAACCTTACATACTCACCTTACATACTCCCCTTACATACTCATGTTGTAGATATATGCACTGATCATAGCAGTAATGTCATTGTTGATTGCGTCCAGGTTTTTCTTTCATACCTGTCATGCTCTAGTGTGTCCTCTCTTGTCTGGTTGACTTGTCCCATCTGGACATGCCACAGAAGGCCTGGAGGTAACTGTGTGGAGCTCCCCTCTCCTTGGCATGCTCTTCTATTATTTATCATTCTAAATACCTGTTGGTTTTTCTTTACTTTACAGTCTGCTAGACCTGGTCATTACACGGTCAGATGGTAATAACCTGGTCATTACACGGTCAGATGGTAATAACCTGGTCATTACATGGTCAGATGATAATAACCTGGTCATTACACGGTCATTACACGGTTAGATGGTAATAACCTGGTCATTACACGGTCAGATGGTAATAACCTGGTCATTACAGGGTCAGATGGTAATAACCTGGTCATTACACGGTCAGATGGTAATAACCTGGTCATTACATGGTCAGATGATAATAACCTGGTCATTACACAGTCAGATGGTAATAACCTGGTCATTACACGATCAGATGATAATAACCTGGTCATTACATGGTCAGATGATAATAACCTAGTCATTACGCGGTCAAATGATAATAACCTGGTCATTACACGATCAGATGATAATAACCTGGTCATTACATGGTCAGATGGTAAAAACCTGGTCGTTACATAGCAGAATGGTAATAACCTGGTCATTGCATGGTAAAATGGTAATAACCTGGTAATTACATGGTAAAATAGTCATATCCTGGTAATTACATGGTAAAATAGTCCTGGTAATTACATGGTAAAATAGTCATATCCTGGTAATTACATGGTAAAATTGTCATATCCTGGTAATTACATGGTAAAATTGTCATAAATGAATGAATCATTATCAGATACTTTAATTTTGGTCTTTTTGGGAATAGAAGCAATCAAGTTAAATTTCTTAAAGGTATCTATTGTTACCACATAATTTCCTAGTTAGTATCCTAATTATCTCCCCTCTCCCACCCCAGCCGTCCCCGCCCCCACCAACCAGAACTTTGGAGGGGTGGGCCCCGATCACATGAGGATCAGCTGGACCGTCCCCAACGTCCCCACGCCCAGTGACATCACACGCTTCGTCATCCGCTACCACCCCAGCAGCAACGACGACGACGTCAAGGAGCTCAATGTGGGCGGAGCCACCAACACCTTCCTGCTGCAGAGTGAGTGACATCATCATGACCTATGACCTACCCCTGAACTAAATAGAACAGTATTATTACCATTGTATGTATTGTGTCATACACCTCACTGGTTCATGCAGTGTGTTGTGGCGTCGGTTTGGAGACTAACTATGAGGTAACTAAAAAGGGTTTTCCTGTCCATCTCTCCTCCAGACCTGCTGCCCAACACAGAGTACAGGGTGAGCGTGGTGTGTGTTTACGAGGAGAGAGAGAGCGCACCAGTCACTGGCACTCAGAGAACAAGTGAGTATGGACAGTCACAGGACAGTTTGTCAGGCTAAATGTCTTCAAAAGAGAGACGAATGCACACGTAGTTTTGCACAAATAGTAACTGATATGTATGCATACAGGATGTAGTAAGTGATATGTATGCATACAGGATGTAGTAGGTGATATGTATTCCTACAGGATGTAGTAAGTGATATGTATGCCTACAGGATGTAGTAAGTGATATGTATGCATACAGGATGTAGTAAGTGATATGTATGCATACAGGATGTAGTAAGTGATATGTATGTCTACAGGATGTAGTAAGTGATATGTATGCATACAGGATGTAGTAAGTGATATGTATGTCTACAGGATGTAGTAAGTGATATGTATGCATACAGGATGTAGTAGGTGATATGTATTCCTACAGGATGTAGTAGGTGATATGTATGTCTACAGGATGTAGTAAGTGATATGTATGCATACAGGATGTAGTAAGTGATATGTATGCATACAGGATGTAGTAAGTGATATGTATGCATACAGGATGTAGTAAGTGATATGTATGCATACAGGATGTAGTAGGTGATATGTATGCCTACAGGATGTAGTAAGTGATATGTATGCCTACAGGATGTAGTAGGTGATATGTATGCCTACAGCGTGTGTATCATGTAGATCATGGCTGTGTGTCTCTCTTCTCCTCTGTAGCCCTGGACTCTCCCACTGGCCTGGACTTTGCTGACGTCCTGACCAACTCCTTCACCATCCACTGGCTGGCCCCCGGCGCCGTGATCACCGGCTACCGTATCCATTACCAGATGACCAGCGGAGGCAGGGCCAAGGACGAGAGACTGCCCCCGACCAGGAGCCACTTCACCCTGACTGGCCTGGCCCCCGAGACAGAGTACAGTGTTGAGGTCTACGCTGTCAGCGGGAACCAGGAGAGTCTGCCTCTCACTGGCACTCAGGCTACTAGTGAGTAGTATAGACTGGTTTTGTTTTTTATTTAACCTTTATTTAACTAGGCAAGTCAGTTAAGAACAAATTCTTATTTACAATGACGGTCTACACCGGCCAAACCCTAACCCAGACGATGCTGGGTCAGTTGTGCGCCGCCCTATCGGACTCCCGATCACGGCCGGTTGTGATACAGCCTCATGTCTCTGTCTTTATCTGTTATCGTTCTATGCTTTCAGTCTGTCTGTCTGTCGCTCGCTCTCTGTCTGTCTCTCTCACTCTCTCTCGCTCTCTGTCTCTCTCCCTCTCTCTGTCTGTTTGTCTCGCTCGCTCTCTGTCTGTCTCTCTCTCTGTCTGTCTCTCTCTCTCTGTCTCTCCCTCTCCCTCCTTCTCCTCTTCATCCTCCCTTCTCTTTGTTCTTCCTAATGTGTCTAGTCTTATTTCCTGATTTCCTCTCTCCATTAGTCTCTGACGCCCCCACCGACCTGGAAGTGACCTCAACCAGCCCCACCAGCATCACCATCCGCTGGGACGCCCCCTCTGTCACCGTGAGGTACTACAGGATCATCCACGGAGAGACCGGTGGAGAAAGCCCTGCTAAGGAGTTCACTGTCCCCGGCTCCCAGTCCGAGGCCACCATATCTAACCTGAACCCAGGGACAGACTACACCATCACCGTCTACGCTGTGACAGGGAGAGGGGACAGCCCGGCCTCCAGCACACCCATCTACATCAGTCACAAGACTGGTACGGGCTGATGGTTTAATGCACCTTTATTACATCAACATGTTGGTCATTTAGCAGATGCTCTTATCCAGAGAGACTTACAGAAGCAGTTTGGGTTAAGTGTCATGCTCATATTAATTACACGTGATCAACTACATATTTATAGACATGTTCATGTCTGGGACAGGACAGGCTCTGATCTGGTGTCGCCATCTAGTGTCCGTTATTACAATTTTAGATTTCAAATGTATTTGGTTATCTGGAAATGATGCCTTGATCTACCAGTAGTGAGGAATGATCAGATGAAGAAAATAGTTTTAGATTCATGTGTAGATCATTTGTAATGTATTTGTATCTTCCTCCCATATCTCCCTCGTTCACTTTCTCCCTCCCTCTTCCTTTCTCCGTAGACGTGGAGGGCCCCACCAACATGGACGTGACAGATGTGAAGGACAACACCATCACAGTGCGCTGGTCCGCAGCCCAGGGCCCCATCAATGGCTACAGGGTCACCAGCGTCCCCAAGAATGGACAGGGCCCCTCTTTCTCTGAGGTGGTGGCCCCTGGTAAGACCGGCCCCTGCTCTTTCCCTTGTCCTCTGCCCGTCTGTGATCATATGTACGGCAGCCATTTTGTGACTGTGTTGTGAGACATTGATAGAAAGGAGCTTTAGCCTCTGTTGTTCTACAGCTATACTCCTGTGCTCAACCTCTCTCTCTCTCTCTGTCTCTGTCTCTCTCTCTTTCTCTCTCTGTCTGTCTCTCTCTGTCTCTGTCTCTCTCTGTCTCTCTCTCTGTCTCTGTCTCTGTCTCTCTCTCTCTTGCCGTGGATCTAGATCAGACCGAGATTACGTTTACTGGCTTGATGCCCACGGTGGAGTACGTTCTGAGTGTGACCGCTCTGGGAACCGATGGAGAACCTTCCACACCTCTGGTAGAGAACGCCATCACAGGTGCGTGTGTGTGTACATGCGTGTATGTGTGCATTCGGTTTGTATAAGAGTTTAAATAAAACCTTGATCTGTCATTATAACAAAGGAAAGACATGTACAAATGTATGTTATTCTGATGTTCCCTTCTTTCTGCCTTCACCCCCCCCCCCGTTTCCTTGCAGCAATGGACCGTCCCAAGGCCCTGTCCTTCTCTGAGGTGGACTCCACCTCCCTGAGGATCACATGGGACAGTCCGGACGGCACGGTGACATCATACCGCGTGCTGTACTCCAGCCCTGAGGAAGGCGAGAGAGAGCTGCGCCCGGCGCCCAGAGGGACAGACGATACCGTGGTACTGAGGAATCTCCGCCCCGGCACAGAGTACACTGTTAAGGTCATCGCTCTGCACGGACGCACCCCCAGCACCCCACTGGTGGGCACACAGGCCACAGGTAGGAGATACCAGACACACACACACACACACACACACACACACACACACACACACACACACACACACATACACACATACTCAATGTCCATCTCTGCCCCCAGCTATCCCTGCTCCCACCAATCTGGACATCTCTGAGGTTGGTGACACCTCCTTCACCGTGTCGTGGCGCTCCCCCAGCTCCGGGCTGTCTGGGTACCGCGTGGTTGTCAACCCCAAGAACAACAATGGACCCACCAAGGAGATGACCATCGCCCCAGACACCACGCGCGCCGTGGTCCCAGGACTCATGGTAAATAACAGACTACAGTTATCAGTACTACATTCTGAATGTATGTCATAACTATGTTCTAGATGAAGGTGTCTGATAAACAGTCTAAATTCAGGTCATGTATTGTCACTGTATTTATGTGTCTGTCAACATGTGTTTCCTGTGTAGGTGGCCACTGTGTACACAGTGCACATTTACGCCCTGAAGAACTCTGTGACCAGCCGACCCCTGGAGGGAGAGGTCACCACGCTGGACAGTAAGCAGCTTTCACAGAGTTTTAACTCTACTGGCCACTGGTTTACTCACTGTAAACTCACCCTCTCCTTCTCCCTCTCCCTTCCACTCTCTCTCCCAGACATCAGTCCTCCTCGGCGTGTGCGTATCTCTGACGTGAAGGACTCAGCCATCACGCTGACCTGGCGTGCTAAGGTTGAGACCATCACTGGGTACCTCATCGAAGCTCAGCCCCTCGGCGGCAGCCGCCCCGCCATCAAGAAGACAATCCCCGGAGAGCAGCGCACCTACACCATCACTGGTACTGTACAGTAGACTACATTACCCAGCTATCACCACTCTCATCTACAGTCAACTACATTACCCATCACCACTCTCATCTACAGTAGACTACATCACACAGCTTTCACCACTCTCATCTATAAATGACCTACATTACCTATTATCGCCCCATCTACACTCAACTACATTATCCATCCTCACTTTCACCTAAACTATCATCATTATAGTAAACTACATTACCCATATACAGTACAGAGTGGGCTCTTGACTGACTGACAGTGTGTTGTGTTTGATGTCCCTCAGGTCTGGAGCCAGGCACCTCCTACACTATCCACATCTACACCATCAACGGTGATGCACGCAGCGCCCCCTTCACCCTCACGGCCACCACAGCCAAACCAGCGGTGCATTCCCCCACCAACCTCCAGTTCACCTCCCTGACCCCCAACTCCATCTCCTTCAGCTGGGAACCCCCCGCCACACGTATCACAGGATATTACATCACCTACGAGGAGGCAGGCAGGGCGCAGCCCCGTGAGCTTACCCCCCGCCCCCACGCTGGCCAGAACTACGCCACCATCTCTGGTAAATGTCAAACTCTGCTTTCTCGCTCTCTCTCTCTCTCTCTCTCTCTCTCTCTCTCTCTCTCTCTCTCTCTCTCTCTCTCTCTCTCTCTCTCTCCAAAGTTACCCTCGCCCTCTTAAACTCCACCCCTTCCTCTTCACCCTCTGAAAGCTCAAGCCTCTCAACCCGTCCAGCTTATGGAAAACACCTGAATCGACTCAAATCAACATGTGATTTCCTCCAGCAGAGGTTGATGCTTGATGTTGTTGGATGTTTTCAGGTTTGAGACCAGGCACCGAGTACATCATCAAGATCATCGCTCTTCAGAATGTCCAGAGAAGCACCCCATTGGTGGGCACGGCCAGGACTCGTGAGTACAGCACATACACTCTTTACACATACACACATGGCCCAAAACCTGATTTTTTTTTGTAGCTGAATGGTGATGCTACAAAGAACGGTTTGGGAAGCCGGCATATGTGCTTAGCTGCAGTAGAATAGTGTAAGAACAGCCTAGCAACTCATAGACCGAGATGTTAGATTTGGTTTGTAGTCGTGCCAGCATCTGTTACAAACAGCTGTGTCTTTTAAAACAATAATACTGCTCACTCACTTTGAATAAACAAGCGTTTCAAAAGGTATTGACGGCAGTGGCAGGCTTTGGAGTAGATATTTGCCCAAACCACTGATACAGGGTCAGATATTTTTCCACTCCCCTTAATGGTTAAAACTTAAAACGGGGGCAGGGTAATCTGATCTTAGATCTGTGCTTAGGGGCAACTTCTACTTCAAGTGCAGTGCTTTGCAGTACAGTAGTGGCTCTAGTATGCAGACTTACTGCCACCCCCTGCTGGCGGCGTCATGCTACTGCAGCTCCTCTAACTCCCTACTCCCTCCCTAACTCGCTTGCTTCCTAACCCCTCTCTCCCGGCCAGAACGTGAATCCCTGCTTACACTGCCACTCCCCAACCGCCCCGGAGGCTACGACCACCTGGACGTGCCTGAAGAAAAGGAGAGCCGTGTCCCAACAGTAGTAGGTAACAACGGCCTAGACACCCTGGGGGGCCAGGGCCAGAACGTGGAGTACACTGAGTACAACAACCAGAACCCCCAGGCACCCCATGGGAACGGCCAGACACCCTATGGGAACGGCCAGACACCCTATGGGAACGGCCAGACACCCTATGGGAACGGCCAGACACCCCTGGTGTTTGTGCCCCTTCCGGACGCGGAGGGGCGCAGGGTGCCGGTGGTGAGCGTGAACGTGCCTGGTGGCTCTCCCTTTGGTTTTCCAGAAAAGGACACAGGAATCCCTCAGGAGGCCCAGACCCAGACCACCATCGCCTGGAAGCCTTACAAGCAGAGTTCAGAGTACCTGGTGTCCTGCAACCCTCTGACACACGTCAACGAGAAGATGTTCCAGGTGAGAGGGCACGGCACACACACACACTCACATAAAGACACATCTAAGAGACACTTTTTAAAAATGTAATCTTTATTTAACTAGCCAAGTCAGTGAAGAACAAATTCTTATTTATAATGACGCTCTACAACTCTCATTCCCATTCATCTCTCCCAATCTCTCTATCCTTCCATCGCCTCTCTCTCCCATCTCTCCCTCCATCTCTCTCTGTCTCTCCTTCCATCTCTCTCTCTCCCTCCTTCCATATCTCTCTCCTTCCATCTCCTCTCTCTCCCTCCTGTCTCAGATGCGTCTGCCTGGTACCTCCACCAGTGCCACTCTGATCGGCCTGACCAGCGGAGCCTCCTACAACGTTATCGTAGAGGCCCTGAAGGGGGCACTCAAACACAAGATCCTGGAGGAGATTGTCACCGCCGGCAACACCCGTAAGGAACCAGCAGTAACTATGACAACTGATCTAGGATCAGTACTGAAATCTAACCTATAGAATAGATGGTATGAGTGAATCCGGATGTTGTTTTGAGTCATGCTGTTCCACGGTCAGAAAATATAGTTCAGAAAGTTCATAGATAGGCGTTTACTTACAAAGCTTAGCCTGTGATTCTGTGGTGAAATGAACCCCCTCTCTTCCGCCTGTAGTGACAGAGGGTTCCACCGGCACAGATAAGGACTCGTGCTACGACACCTTCACAGCCACCTACCATGACGTTGGGACCGAGTGGGAGCGCATGTCTGAGACGGGCTTCAAGCTGTGGTGCAGGTGTCTGGGACTAGGCAGTGGACACTTCCGATGTGACTCCTCTAGTGAGTATTTAACTACCTCTTCAATTCAATGCAATTTAAGAAACTTTATTGATCCCTTGCCACCTGATTGGCTGGGTGTAATGGTTGCCATATTGGTTACACCAATCCGATCTAGGGGCTGGGAGACAGTGTCGGATGTTATGCAACAGGTCTGACCTATTTTTTTGTTCTCTATATCTCCCCCCTCTCTCTCGCTACCTGTCCATCAACAGAGTGGTGTCATGATGGAGGTAACAACTACCGTATCGGGGAGAAATGGGAGCGCCAGGAGGAGAAGGGCCCCATGATGAGCTGCACCTGCCTGGGCAATGGGAAGGGAGAGTTCAAGTGTGAACCACGTAAGTAGCACTTTAACATCAGTCACCACCCGCGCCTTGTTTGGATATTAAAGGAAGAATCCAGAACTTCTGTCTTCTCAGGCAGCATGTCAGAATACAACACAGTACAGTTCCAATGTCTGTGTGTGACCTCATCAATGTCTGCCTGTGTGACCTCCTCCATGTCTGCCTGTGTGTGTGATTCCCTCTCCTGCGTGTGTGTTTACAGATGAGTCCACCTGCTATGACGATGGGAAGATGTACCAGATTGGTAACCAGTGGCAGAAAGAATACCTGGGAGCCATCTGTACCTGCACCTGCTACGGAGGACAACAGGTCACTTTTACTGGCAATGGCTGTGCTATGTGCTTGTCTTACCTACCTTAGTTGAATGCAACTTGACAAGAGCACCTGCTGAATGACCAACGTGTATAAATGTAATGCTTGTCCTCCTCTCAGGGCTGGCGTTGTGAGAACTGTCGTAGACCAGGTGCTGAGGTTGACTCTAGTCTGCTGCAGCCCGTCCGATACAGAGACCCCACCAACACACTACGCAAAGTGGTGAGTCATAGACTACGCTCTCAAAAGACAACTGAGAAAATGTGTTGGATTAGAACTTGAAATCCCCATGCTGAGTTTGGACCCATACTGACCTCTTGTCTGTCTGTCTCCTTCGACAGAACATCCAGTGCCCCATTGAATGCCTTCGACCTGAACTACTGGCAGACGCACTGGCAGAAGGACACATCCCCCAGAATCCCCTGGAGTAAAAGATAAATCTCCTCTTCCTTACCCATGGTCTGTCAAGTCTCTTTGAAGAGGAGGTCGCCCTGTCCAGTCAGAGACAGACCTGAACCAACACATCGGTGCCTTACTGATCAGCTTAACCATATCTAACACACCTACATACTGTAGGTCCATTCCTTCCTAGTCTTAAGAGAACCCCCTGCACACTTTCAGAGTGTTGGTTAAGTTGTGTCTCTTGTCATTTCCCTTTGAGACACTTAAGAGGTAAAAAGGAACATTCCTTGTGTTCGTCCCTGAATGTATGCGTTTGTGTGCTTGTCTTTTACAAATTATACATTTCCAAGACTACCTGTCCAGTATTACCGTTTGTCCTAATCATTTTTTTTTTTTTTTTACTTCTATAAAATCTTAAACCGTCTGAAATCAAAAGCACTGTTTTGAGAGAATGTTGGTGTAGTTGCCATGTCGACAAGTGTTTGAAATCATTTTTCTTTTTCTGTAGCCTCTGTGTAGACAGGGGTAGCACTGCGTGTGTGTGATTGACACTGAGGTGTTGTAATTTTGAAACTCTTTAATGCATTTTATTTATCCCTTTAATCACAGCATTGTTGTGTGAATGTGAGACCTGGGGTGTCTACTTTATTCTGGTTTTATTTTTGTACTAAAAGGTGCCAAAGTTTGGAGATTCCCTTGTTTTGATAAAGTTGAAAAGAACCTCATGAATTGCCTTTGTTTCTTGAATAACTGTTTATACATAGACAAACCAGTGCGTCAATCTACGTAACATAATAAATTCCCATCAAAATCTGTCAGTATAAACTAGAGATCCGTTTTTTTGGGGCGTGTGCTGCATCTAAATCCCTGCAGTGCCTTCAGAATATATTGATACGCCTGGACTTATTCCACATGTTGTGCCTGAATTCCACACGGATTAGATAGATGTCTCACCCATCTACACACAAATACTCCAGAACGACCAAGTGAAGAAAAAACATGTTGCTAATTTATTGAAAATTACAGAAATATCTCATTTACATAAGTATTCACACCCCTGAGTCAATACACGTTAGAATCACCTTTGGCAGCGATTTACAGCTTTAAGTCTCCAAGCACTTTCCACACCTGGATTGTACCACATTTGCACATTATTTATTTTTTTGAATTCTTCAAGCTCTGTCAAGTTGGTTGTTGATCATTGCTAGACAACCATTTACATCTTCAAATAGATCTTCAAGCAGATTTAAGTCAAAACTGTGACTAGGTCACTCAGGAACATTCACTGTCTTCTTTGTAAGCAACTCGTGTATATTTGGCCTTGTGTTTTAGGTTATAGTCCTGCTGAAAGGTGAATTCATCTCCTAGTGTCTGGTGGAAAGCAGACTGAACCAGGTTAGGATTTTCCCTGTACTTTAGCTTCAGTCTTTAACAATGACAAGCATAACCAGACCATGATGCAGCCACCACTATGCTTGAAAATATGGAGAGGTACTCAGTAATGTGTTGGATTTGCCCCAAATATAGCACTTTGTATTCAGGACAAAAAGTTAGCAGTATTACTTGTGCCAACAGGATGCATGTTTGAGAGAAAATGTTCCTGTACAGGCTTCCTTTTCACGCCATCAACAACGTTGATCTGTCCCCAGTTCTCTTATCACAGCCAATAAACAACAGTTTGTAAAGTCCCCATTGACCCTGTGGTGAAAACGCTGAGCGGTATCCTTCCTCTCCTGCAACTGAGTTAAGGACACCTGTATCTTTGTAGTGACTGTATTGATGCACCATCCAAATTATAATTAAGAACGTCACTATGCTCAAAGGGATATTCAATGTCTTAGAATTGTATTTACCAATAGGTGGCCATTGGAAAACCTCCCTGGTCTTTCTAGTTGAATCTGTTGGAAATTCACTGCGCGACCTTACAGATAATTGTACGTTGGTTACAAAGATGAGGTAGTCATTCAAAAATCATGTTAGGCACTATTAGTGCACTCAGTAAGTCCATGCCACTAGTGCATATTTTTACTCCTGAACTTGACATAAGTGGTTGAATACTTGACTGAAGACACAGCTGCTCTTTTAATTTGTAAAAAAATAATTGAAAAACAATTCCACTTCAACATTAGGGTAGTGTGTAGGCCAGTGACAACCAAAAGAAAAACACCTCAATATAATCAATTTTAAATTCAGGCTGTAACAAAATGTGGGAAAGGTACAGGGGTGTGAATACTTTCTGAAGGCATTGTATGTCATTGTATGTTTTCTCTACGACCCCCACAAGTGTCACAGGACTTGTCTAAAAGTAACCCATACAAATTAATTAAAGTATGAGGTAGTGTTATAACAAGGTGTTTAAATCTAAACATATTTTCTGCTCTTAAAAACTATTTCAAAGCTAGCTTACATGTGTCTATTATGTGTGGGAATACTTGGAAACAGATTTTAGATTATAATCACTTGGAGCAGATTTCCTGGTGTTTTTAGTCTTCTAGCCAACAAAGATAAAACTATTGTTTCTGCTCAGAAAACTTGGGGGGGGGGGCTGTCTTGGCCATTTATGTGTTACTCAATGCATTTCTATGAGCTATAATAGTAAAGGGCCATTTCAAAACTTGAAATTTGTATTTTTTATACCTAAAAGCATCCTAAAATTCAAATAGCTAAATGGTCCATGGTATGAGCATCATAAAACAATTCCATGTTAGTGTAGTAGTCAGTCCCTGACTTCCAGCTTCATATTGCTATAACGTAAAATAGTGTTTGCATATTCACACTCCACAGGATTTCTCAAGAAACAGTTTATTTCATGGTGAACCTTGACCTTCCAGACAGTAACATTGTAACGTAGATACAACTATGAAAGCAAGATCGGAATGTAACGGAATCTGAATGATCCTCAGCATGACGCATGCCGTTTGTGCATGATAACCGTAGGACAGGAATGTCTGTGTAAAAAAACACTA
>NW_026602608.1:0-14081 GCF_029448725.1 Salvelinus fontinalis
GGTCTGTGTCTCTCCCTCCATCTCTCTAGTATTACCCAGGTCTGTGTCTCTCATCTCCCTCCATCTCTCTAGTATTACCAGAGTATTACCCAGGTCTGTCTCTCCCTCCATCTCTCTAGTATTACCAGAGTATTACCCAGGTCTGTGTCTCTCCCTCCATCTCTCTAGTATTACCCAGGTCTGTGTCTCTCATCTCCCTCCATCTCTCTAGTTTTACCAGAGTATTACCCAGGTCTGTCTCTCCCTCCAGCTCTCTAGTATTACCAGAGTATTACCCAGGTCTGTGTCTCTCCCTCCATCTCTCTAGTATTACCAGAGTATTACCCAGGTCTGTCTCTCCCTCCATCTCTCTAGTATTACCAGAGTATTACCCAGGTCTGTCTCTCCCTCCATCTCTCTAGTATTACCAGAGTATTACCCAGGTCTGTGTCTCTCTCTCCATCTCTCTAGTATTACCAGAGTATTACCCAGGTCTGTGTCTCTCCCTCCATCTCTCTAGTATTACCAGAGTATTACCCAGGTCTGTGTCTCTCTCCATCTCTCTAGTATTACCCAGGTCTGTGTCTCTCATCTCCCTCCATCTCTCTAGTATTACCAGAGTATTACCCAGGTCTGTCTCTCCCTCCATCTCTCTAGTATTACCAGAGTATTACCCAGGTCTGTGTCTCTCCCTCCATCTCTCTAGTATTACCCAGGTCTGTGTCTCTCATCTCCCTCCATCTCTCTAGTTTTACCAGAGTATTACCCAGGTCTGTCTCTCCCTCCATCTCTCTAGTATTACCAGAGTATTACCCAGGTCTGTGTCTCTCCCTCCATCTCTCTAGTATTACCAGAGTATTACCCAGGTCTGTCTCTCCCTCCATCTCTCTAGTATTACCAGAGTATTACCCAGGTCTGTCTCTCCCTCCATCTCTCTAGTATTACCAGAGTATTACCCAGGTCTGTGTCTCTCTCTCCATCTCTCTAGTATTACCAGAGTATTACCCAGGTCTGTGTCTCTCCCTCCATCTCTCTAGTATTACCAGAGTATTACCCAGGTCTGTGTCTCTCCCTCCATCTCTCTAGTATTACCAGAGTATTACCCAGGTCTGTGTCTCTCCCTCCATCTCTCTAGTATTACCAGAGTATTACCCAGGTCTGTGTCTCCCTCCATCTCTCTAGTATTACCAGAGTATTACCCAGGTCTGTGTCTCCCTCCATCTCTCTAGTATTACCAGAGTATTACCCAGGTCTGTGTCTCTCCCTCCATCTCTCTAGTATTACCAGAGTATTACCCAGGTCTGTGTCTCCCTCCATCTCTCTAGTATTACCCAGGTCTGTGTCTCCCTCCATCTCTCTAGTATTACCAGAGTATTACCCAGGTCTGTGTCTCTCCCTCCATCTCTCTAGTATTAGCAGAGTATTACCCAGGTCTGTGTCTCCCTCCATCTCTCTAGTATTACCAGAGCATTACCCAGGTCTGTCTCTCTCCCTCCATCTCTCTAGTATTACCAGAGTATTACCCAGGTCTGTCTCTCCCTCCATCTCTCTAGTATTACCAGAGTATTACCCAGGTCTGTCTCTCCCTCCATCTCTCTAGTATTACCAGAGTATTACCCAGGTCTGTCTCACCCTCCATCTCTCTAGTATTACCAGAGTATTACCCAGGTCTGAGTCTCTCCCTCCATCTCTCTAGTATTACCAGAGTATTACCCAGGTCTGAGTCTCTCCCTCCATCTCTCTAGTATTACCAGAGTATTACCCAGGTCTGTGTCTCTCCCTCCATCTCTCTAGTATTACCAGAGTATTACCCAGGTCTGTGTCTCTCCCTCCATCTCTCTAGTATTACCCAGGTCTGTGTCTCTCCCTCCATCTCTCTAGTATTACCAGAGTATTACCCAGGTCTGTGTCTCTCCCTCCATCTCTCTAGTATTACCAGAGTATTACCCAGGTCTGTGTCTCTCCCTCCATCTCTCTAGTATTACCAGAGTATTACCCAGGTCTGTGTCTCCCTCCATCTCTCTAGTATTACCAGAGTATTACCCAGGTCTGTGTCTCTCCCTCCATCTCTCTAGTATTACCAGAGTATTACCCAGGTCTGTGTCTCTCCCTCCATCTCTCTAGTATTACCAGAGTATTACCCAGGTCTGTGTCTCTCCCTCCATCTCTCTAGTATTACCAGAGTATTACCCAGGTCTGTGTCTCTCCCTCCATCTCTCTAGTATTACCAGAGTATTACCCAGGTCTGTCTCTCCCTCCACCTCTCTAGTATTACCAGAGTATTACCCAGGTCTGTGTCTCTCCCTCCATCTCTCTAGTATTACCAGAGTATTACCCAGGTCTGTGTCTCTCCCTCCATCTCTCTAGTATTACCAGAGTATTACCCAGGTCTGTGTCTCTCCCTCCATCTCTCTAGTATTACCCAGGTCTGTGTCTCTCCCTCCATCTCTCTAGTATTACCCAGGTCTGTGTCTCCCTCCATCTCTCTAGTATTACCCAGGTCTGTGTCTCCCTCCATCTCTCTAGTATTACCCAGGTCTGTGTCTCCCTCCATCTCTCTAGTATTACCAGAGTATTACCCAGGTCTGTGTCTCTCCCTCCATCTCTCTAGTATTACCAGAGTATTACCCAGGTCTGTGTCTCTCTCCATCTCTCTAGTATTACCCAGGTCTGTGTCTCCCTCCATCTCTCTAGTATTACCCAGGTCTGTGTCTCCCTCCATCTCTCTAGTATTACCCAGGTCTGTGTCTCCCTCCATCTCTCTAGTATTACCCAGGTCTGTCTCTCCCTCCATCTCTCTAGTATTACCAGAGTATTACCCAGGTCTGTCTCTCCCTCCATCTCTCTAGTATTACCAGAGTATTACCCAGGTCTGTGTCTCTCCCTCCATCTCTCTAGTATTACCAGAGTATTACCCAGGTCTGTGTCTCTCCCTCCATCTCTCTAGTATTACCAGAGTATTACCCAGGTCTGTGTCTCCCTCCATCTCTCTAGTATTACCAGAGTATTACCCAGGTCTGTCTCTCCCTCCATCTCTCTAGTATTACCAGAGTATTACCCAGGTCTGTGTCTCCCTCCATCTCTCTAGTATTACCAGAGTATTACCCAGGTCTGTGTCTCCCTCCATCTCTCTAGTATTACCAGAGTATTACCCAGGTCTGAGTCTCTCCCTCCATCTCTCTAGTATTACCAGAGTATTACCCAGGTCTGTGTCTCTCCCTCCATCTCTCTAGTATTACCAGACTATTACCCAGGTCTGTGTCTCCCTCCATCTCTCTAGTATTACCAGAGTATTACCCAGGTCTGTGTCTCTCCCTCCATCTCTCTAGTATTACCCAGGTCTGTGTCTCTCATCTCCCTCCATCTCTCTAGTTTTACCAGAGTATTACCCAGGTCTGTCTCTCCCTCCATCTCTCTAGTATTACCAGAGTATTACCCAGGTCTGTGTCTCTCCCTCCATCTCTCTAGTATTACCAGAGTATTACCCAGGTCTGTCTCTCCCTCCATCTCTCTAGTATTACCAGAGTATTACCCAGGTCTGTCTCTCCCTCCATCTCTCTAGTATTACCAGAGTATTACCCAGGTCTGTATCTCTCCCTCCATCTCTCTAGTATTACCAGAGTATTACCCAGGTCTGTGTCTCTCCCTCCATCTCTCTAGTATTACCAGAGTATTACCCAGGTCTGTGTCTCTCCCTCCATCTCTCTAGTATTACCAGAGTATTACCCAGGTCTGTGTCTCCCTCCATCTCTCTAGTATTACCAGAGTATTACCCAGGTCTGTGTCTCCCTCCATCTCTCTAGTATTACCAGAGTATTACCCAGGTCTGTGTCTCTCCCTCCATCTCTCTAGTATTACCAGAGTATTACCCAGGTCTGTGTCTCCCTCCATCTCTCTAGTATTACCCAGGTCTGTGTCTCCCTCCATCTCTCTAGTATTACCAGAGTATTACCCAGGTCTGTGTCTCTCCCTCCATCTCTCTAGTATTACCAGAGTATTACCCAGGTCTGTGTCTCCCTCCATCTCTCTAGTATTACCCAGGTCTGTGTCTTCCTCCATCTCTCTAGTATTACCAGAGTATTACCCAGGTATGTCTCTCCCTCCATCTCTCTAGTATTACCAGAGTATTACCCAGGTCTGTCTCTCCCTCCATCTCTCTAGTATTACCAGAGTATTACCCAGGTCTGAGTCTCTCCCTCCATCTCTCTAGTATTACCAGAGTATTACCCAGGTCTGAGTCTCTCCCTCCATCTCTCTAGTATTACCAGAGTATTACCCAGGTCTGTGTCTCTCCCTCCATCTCTCTAGTATTACCAGAGTATTACCCAGGTCTGTGTCTCTCCCTCCATCTCTCTAGTATTACCAGAGTATTACCCAGGTCTGTGTCTCTCCCTCCATCTCTCTAGTATTACCAGAGTATTACCCAGGTCTGTCTCTCCCTCCACCTCTCTAGTATTACCAGAGTATTACCCAGGTCTGTGTCTCTCCCTCCATCTCTCTAGTATTACCAGAGTATTACCCAGGTCTGTGTCTCTCCCTCCATCTCTCTAGTATTACCAGAGTATTACCCAGGTCTGTGTCTCTCCCTCCATCTCTCTAGTATTACCCAGGTCTGTGTCTCTCCCTCCATCTCTCTAGTATTACCCAGGTCTGTGTCTCCCTCCATCTCTCTAGTATTACCCAGGTCTGTGTCTCCCTCCATCTCTCTAGTATTACCCAGGTCTGTGTCTCCCTCCATCTCTCTAGTATTACCAGAGTATTACCCAGGTCTGTGTCTCTCCCTCCATCTCTCTAGTATTACCAGAGTATTACCCAGGTCTGTGTCTCTCTCCATCTCTCTAGTATTACCCAGGTCTGTGTCTCCCTCCATCTCTCTAGTATTACCCAGGTCTGTGTCTCCCTCCATCTCTCTAGTATTACCCAGGTCTGTGTCTCCCTCCATCTCTCTAGTATTACCCAGGTCTGTCTCTCCCTCCATCTCTCTAGTATTACCAGAGTATTACCCAGGTCTGTCTCTCCCTCCATCTCTCTAGTATTACCAGAGTATTACCCAGGTCTGTGTCTCTCCCTCCATCTCTCTAGTATTACCAGAGTATTACCCAGGTCTGTGTCTCTCCCTCCATCTCTCTAGTATTACCAGAGTATTACCCAGGTCTGTGTCTCCCTCCATCTCTCTAGTATTACCAGAGTATTACCCAGGTCTGTCTCTCCCTCCATCTCTCTAGTATTACCAGAGTATTACCCAGGTCTGTGTCTCCCTCCATCTCTCTAGTATTACCAGAGTATTACCCAGGTCTGTGTCTCCCTCCATCTCTCTAGTATTACCAGAGTATTACCCAGGTCTGTCTCTCTCCCTCCATCTCTCTAGTATTACCAGAGTATTACCCAGGTCTGTCTCTCTCCCTCCATCTCTCTAGTATTACCAGAGTATTACCCAGGTCTGTCTCTCTCCCTCCATCTCTCTAGTATTACCAGAGTATTACCCAGGTGTGTCTCTCCCTCCATCTCTCTAGTATTACCCAGGTCTGTGTCTCCCTCCATCTCTCTAGTATTACCCAGGTCTGTGTCTCCCCCCATCTCTCTAGTATTACCCAGGTCTGTGTCTCCCTCCATCTCTCTAGTATTACCCAGGTCTGTGTCTCCCTCCATCTCTCTAGTATTACCCAGGTCTGTGTCTCTCCCTCCATCTCTCTAGTATTACCAGAGTATTACCCAGGTCTGTGTCTCTCCCTCCATCTCTCTAGTATTACCAGAGTATTACCCAGGTCTGTGTCTCTCCCTCCATCTCTCTAGTATTACCAGAGTATTACCCAGGTCTGTGTCTCTCCCTCCATCTCTCTAGTATTACCAGAGTATTACCCAGGTCTGTCTCTCCATCCATCTCTCTAGTATTACCCAGGTCTGTGTCTCCCTCCATCTCTCTAGTATTACCAGAGTATTACCCAGGTCTGTGTCTCTCCCTCCATCTCTCTAGTATTACCAGAGTATTACCCAGGTCTGTGTCTCTCCCTCCATCTCTCTAGTATTACCCAGGTCTGTGTCTCTCCCTCCATCTCTCTAGTATTACCAGAGTATTACCCAGGTCTGTGTCTCTCCCTCCATCTCTCTAGTATTACCCAGGTCTGTGTTTCTCATCTCCCTCCATCTCTCTAGTTTTACCAGAGTATTACCCAGGTCTGTCTCTCCCTCCATCTCTCTAGTATTACCAGAGTATTACCCAGGTCTGTGTCTCTCCCTACATCTCTCTAGTATTACCAGAGTATTACCCAGGTCTGTCTCTCCCTCCATCTCTCTAGTATTACCAGAGTATTACCCAGGTCTGTCTATCCCTCCATCTCTCTAGTATTACCAGAGTATTACCCAGGTCTGTGTCTCTCTCTCCATCTCTCTAGTATTACCAGAGTATTACCCAGGTCTGTGTCTCCCTCCATCTCTCTAGTATTACCAGAGTATTACCCAGGTCTGTGAGTCTCCCTCCATCTCTCTAGTATTACCAGAGTATTACCCAGGTCTGTCTCTCCCTCCATCTCTCTAGTATTACCAGAGTATTACCCAGGTCTGTGTCTCTCCCTCCATCTCTCTAGTATTACCAGAGTATTACCCAGGTCTGTCTCTCCCTCCATCTCTCTAGTATTACCAGAGTATTACCCAGGTCTGTGTCTCTCCCTCCATCTCTCTAGTATTACCCAGGTCTGTGTCTCTCCCTCCATCTCTCTAGTATTACCCAGGTCTGTGTCTCCCTCCATCTCTCTAGTATTACCCAGGTCTGTGTCTCCCTCCATCTCTCTAGTATTACCCAGGTCTGTGTCTCTCCCTCCATCTCTCTAGTATTACCCAGGTCTGTGTCTCTCCCTCCATCTCTCTAGTATTACCAGAGTATTACCCAGGTCTGTGTCTCTCCCTCCATCTCTCTAGTATTACCAGAGTATTACCCAGGTCTGTGTCTCTCCCTCCATCTCTCTAGTATTACCAGAGTATTACCCAGGTCTGTCTCTCCCTCCATCTCTCTAGTATTACCCAGGTCTGTGTCTCCCTCCATCTCTCTAGTATTACCAGAGTATTACCCAGGTCTGTGTCTCTCCCTCCATCTCTCTAGTATTACCAGAGTATTACCCAGGTCTGTGTCTCTCCCTCCATCTCTCTAGTATTACCCAGGTCTGTGTCTCTCCCTCCATCTCTCTAGTATTACCAGAGTATTACCCAGGTCTGTGTCTCTCCCTCCATCTCTCTAGTATTACCCAGGTCTGTGTCTCTCATCTCCCTCCATCTCTCTAGTTTTACCAGAGTATTACCCAGGTCTGTCTCTCCCTCCATCTCTCTAGTATTACCAGAGTATTACCCAGGTCTGTGTCTCTCCCTCCATCTCTCTAGTATTACCAGAGTATTACCCAGGTCTGTCTCTCCCTCCATCTCTCTAGTATTACCAGAGTATTACCCAGGTCTGTCTATCCCTCCATCTCTCTAGTATTACCAGAGTATTACCCAGGTCTGTGTCTCTCTCTCCATCTCTCTAGTATTACCAGAGTATTACCCAGGTCTGTGTCTCTCCCTCCATCTCTCTAGTATTACCAGAGTATTACCCAGGCCTGTGTCTCTCCCTCCATCTCTCTAGTATTACCCAGGTCTGTGTCTCTCATCTCCCTCCATCTCTCTAGTATTACCAGAGTATTACCCAGGTCTGTCTCTCCCTCCATCTCTCTAGTATTACCAGAGTATTACCCAGGTCTGTGTCTCTCCCTCCATCTCTCTAGTATTACCCAGGTCTGTGTCTCTCATCTCCCTCCATCTCTCTAGTTTTACCAGAGTATTACCCAGGTCTGTCTCTCCCTCCATCTCTCTAGTATTACCAGAGTATTACCCAGGTCTGTGTCTCTCCCTCCATCTCTCTAGTATTACCAGAGTATTACCCAGGTCTGTCTATCCCTCCATCTCTCTAGTATTACCAGAGTATTACCCAGGTCTGTGTCTCTCTCTCCATCTCTCTAGTATTACCAGAGTATTACCCAGGTCTGTGTCTCTCCCTCCATCTCTCTAGTATTACCAGAGTATTACCCAGGCCTGTGTCTCTCCCTCCATCTCTCTAGTATTACCCAGGTCTGTGTCTCTCATCTCCCTCCATCTCTCTAGTATTACCAGAGTATTACCCAGGTCTGTCTCTCCCTCCATCTCTCTAGTATTACCAGAGTATTACCCAGGTCTGTGTCTCTCCCTCCATCTCTCTAGTATTACCCAGGTCTGTGTCTCTCATCTCCCTCCATCTCTCTAGTTTTACCAGAGTATTACCCAGGTCTGTCTCTCCCTCCATCTCTCTAGTATTACCAGAGTATTACCCAGGTCTGTGTCTCTCCCTCCATCTCTCTAGTATTACCAGAGTATTACCCAGGTCTGTCTCTCCCTCCATCTCTCTAGTATTACCAGAGTATTACCCAGGTCTGTCTCTCCCTCCATCTCTCTAGTATTACCAGAGTATTACCCAGGTCTGTGTCTCTCTCTCCATCTCTCTAGTATTACCAGAGTATTACCCAGGTCTGTGTCTCTCCCTCCATCTCTCTAGTATTACCAGAGTATTACCCAGGTCTGTGTCTCTCCCTCCATCTCTCTAGTATTACCAGAGTATTACCCAGGTCTGTGTCTCTCCCTCCATCTCTCTAGTATTACCAGAGTATTACCCAGGTCTGTGTCTCCCTCCATCTCTCTAGTATTACCAGAGTATTACCCAGGTCTGTGTCTCCCTCCATCTCTCTAGTATTACCAGAGTATTACCCAGGTCTGTGTCTCTCCCTCCATCTCTCTAGTATTACCAGAGTATTACCCAGGTCTGTGTCTCCCTCCATCTCTCTAGTATTACCCAGGTCTGTGTCTCCCTCCATCTCTCTAGTATTACCAGAGTATTACCCAGGTCTGTGTCTCTCCCTCCATCTCTCTAGTATTACCAGAGTATTACCCAGGTCTGTGTCTCCCTCCATCTCTCTAGTATTACCCAGGTCTGTGTCTTCCTCCATCTCTCTAGTATTACCAGAGTATTACCCAGGTCTGTGTCTCCCTCCATCTCTCTAGTATTACCAGAGCATTACCCAGGTCTGTCTCTCTCCCTCCATCTCTCTAGTATTACCAGAGTATTACCCAGGTCTGTCTCTCCCTCCATCTCTCTAGTATTACCAGAGTATTACCCAGGTCTGTCTCTCCCTCCATCTCTCTAGTATTACCAGAGTATTACCCAGGTCTGTCTCTCCCTCCATCTCTCTAGTATTACCAGAGTATTACCCAGGTCTGAGTCTCTCCCTCCATCTCTCTAGTATTACCAGAGTATTACCCAGGTCTGTGTCTCTCCCTACATCTCTCTAGTATTACCAGAGTATTACCCAGGTCTGTGTCTCTCCCTCCATCTCTCTAGTATTACCAGAGTATTACCCAGGTCTGTCTCTCCCTCCATCTCTCTAGTATTACCAGAGTATTACCCAGGTCTGTGTCTCTCCCTCCATCTCTCTAGTATTACCAGAGTATTACCCAGGTCTGTGTCTCTCCCTCCATCTCTCTAGTATTACCAGAGTATTACCCAGGTCTGTGTCTCTCCCTCCATCTCTCTAGTATTACCAGAGTATTACCCAGGTCTGTGTCTCTCCCTCCATCTCTCTAGTATTACCAGAGTATTACCCAGGTCTGTGTCTCTCCCTCCATCTCTCTAGTATTACCAGAGTATTACCCAGGTCTGTCTCTCCCTCCACCTCTCTAGTATTACCAGAGTATTACCCAGGTCTGTGTCTCTCCCTCCATCTCTCTAGTATTACCAGAGTATTACCCAGGTCTGTGTCTCTCCCTCCATCTCTCTAGTATTACCAGAGTATTACCCAGGTCTGTGTCTCTCCCTCCATCTCTCTAGTATTACCCAGGTCTGTGTCTCTCCCTCCATCTCTCTAGTATTACCCAGGTCTGTTTCTCCCTCCATCTCTCTAGTATTACCCAGGTCTGTGTCTCCCTCCATCTCTCTAGTATTACCCAGGTCTGTGTCTCCCTCCATCTCTCTAGTATTACCAGAGTATTACCCAGGTCTGTGTCTCTCCCTCCATCTCTCTAGTATTACCCAGGTCTGTGTCTCTCATCTCCCTCCATCTCTCTAGTTTTACCAGAGTATTACCCAGGTCTGTCTCTCCCTCCATCTCTCTAGTATTACCAGAGTATTACCCAGGTCTGTGTCTCTCCCTCCATCTCTCTAGTATTACCAGAGTATTACCCAGGTCTGTCTCTCCCTCCATCTCTCTAGTATTACCAGAGTATTACCCAGGTCTGTATCTCTCCCTCCATCTCTCTAGTATTACCAGAGTATTACCCAGGTCTGTGTCTCTCCCTCCATCTCTCTAGTATTACCAGAGTATTACCCAGGTCTGTGTCTCTCCCTCCATCTCTCTAGTATTACCAGAGTATTACCCAGGTCTGTGTCTCCCTCCATCTCTCTAGTATTACCAGAGTATTACCCAGGTCTGTGTCTCCCTCCATCTCTCTAGTATTACCAGAGTATTACCCAGGTCTGTGTCTCTCCCTCCATCTCTCTAGTATTACCAGAGTATTACCCAGGTCTGTGTCTCCCTCCATCTCTCTAGTATTACCCAGGTCTGTGTCTCCCTCCATCTCTCTAGTATTACCAGAGTATTACCCAGGTCTGTGTCTCTCCCTCCATCTCTCTAGTATTACCAGAGTATTACCCAGGTCTGTGTCTCCCTCCATCTCTCTAGTATTACCCAGGTCTGTGTCTTCCTCCATCTCTCTAGTATTACCAGAGTATTACCCAGGTCTGTGTCTCCCTCCATCTCTCTAGTATTACCAGAGCATTACCCAGGTCTGTCTCTCTCCCTCCATCTCTCTAGTATTACCAGAGTATTACCCAGGTCTGTCTCTCCCTCCATCTCTCTAGTATTACCAGAGTATTACCCAGGTCTGTCTCTCCCTCCATCTCTCTAGTATTACCCAGGTCTGTGTCTTCCTCCATCTCTCTAGTATTACCAGAGTATTACCCAGGTCTGTCTCTCCCTCCATCTCTCTAGTATTACCAGAGTATTACCCAGGTCTGTGTCTCCCTCCATCTCTCTAGTATTACCAGAGTATTACCCAGGTCTGTGTCTCCCTCCATCTCTCTAGTATTACCAGAGTATTTCCCAGGTCTGAGTCTCTCCCTCCATCTCTCTAGTATTACCAGAGTATTACCCAGGTCTGTGTCTCTCCCTCCATCTCTCTAGTATTACCAGACTATTACCCAGGTCTGTGTCTCCCTCCATCTCTCTAGTATTACCAGAGTATTACCCAGGTCTGTGTCTCTCCCTCCATCTCTCTAGTATTACCCAGGTCTGTGTCTCTCATCTCCCTCCATCTCTCTAGTTTTACCAGAGTATTACCCAGGTCTGTCTCTCCCTCCATCTCTCTAGTATTACCAGAGTATTACCCAGGTCTGTGTCTCTCCCTCCATCTCTCTAGTATTACCAGAGTATTACCCAGGTCTGTCTCTCCCTCCATCTCTCTAGTATTACCAGAGTATTACCCAGGTCTGTCTCTCCCTCCATCTCTCTAGTATTACCAGAGTATTACCCAGGTCTGTATCTCTCCCTCCATCTCTCTAGTATTACCAGAGTATTACCCAGGTCTGTGTCTCTCCCTCCATCTCTCTAGTATTACCAGAGTATTACCCAGGTCTGTGTCTCTCCCTCCATCTCTCTAGTATTACCAGAGTATTACCCAGGTCTGTGTCTCCCTCCATCTCTCTAGTATTACCAGAGTATTACCCAGGTCTGTGTCTCCCTCCATCTCTCTAGTATTACCAGAGTATTACCCAGGCCTGTGTCTCTCCCTCCATCTCTCTAGTATTACCAGAGTATTACCCAGGTCTGTGTCTCCCTCCATCTCTCTAGTATTACCCAGGTCTGTGTCTCCCTCCATCTCTCTAGTATTACCAGAGTATTACCCAGGTCTGTGTCTCTCCCTCCATCTCTCTAGTATTACCAGAGTATTACCCAGGTCTGTGTCTCCCTCCATCTCTCTAGTATTACCCAGGTCTGTGTCTTCCTCCATCTCTCTAGTATTACCAGAGTATTACCCAGGTCTGTGTCTCCCTCCATCTCTCTAGTATTACCAGAGCATTACCCAGGTCTGTCTCTCTCCCTCCATCTCTCTAGTATTACCAGAGTATTACCCAGGTCTGTCTCTCCCTCCATCTCTCTAGTATTACCAGAGTATTACCCAGGTCTGTCTCTCCCTCCATCTCTCTAGTATTACCAGAGTATTACCCAGGTATGTCTCTCCCTCCATCTCTCTAGTATTACCAGAGTATTACCCAGGTCTGTCTCTCCCTCCATCTCTCTAGTATTACCAGAGTATTACCCAGGTCTGAGTCTCTCCCTCCATCTCTCTAGTATTACCAGAGTATTACCCAGGTCTGAGTCTCTCCCTCCATCTCTCTAGTATTACCAGAGTATTACCCAGGTCTGTGTCTCTCCCTCCATCTCTCTAGTATTACCAGAGTATTACCCAGGTCTGTGTCTCTCCCTCCATCTCTCTAGTATTACCAGAGTATTACCCAGGTCTGTGTCTCTCCCTCCATCTCTCTAGTTTTACCAGAGTATTACCCAGGTCTGTGTCTCTCCCTCCATCTCTCTAGTATTACCAGAGTATTACCCAGGTCTGTGTCTCTCCCTCCATCTCTCTAGTATTACCAGAGTATTACCCAGGTCTGTGTCTCTCCCTCCATCTCTCTAGTATTACCAGAGTATTACCCAGGTCTGTCTCTCCCTCCACCTCTCTAGTATTACCAGAGTATTACCCAGGTCTGTGTCTCTCCCTCCATCTCTCTAGTATTACCAGAGTATTACCCAGGTCTGTGTCTCTCCCTCCATCTCTCTAGTATTACCAGAGTATTACCCAGGTCTGTGTCTCTCCCTCCATCTCTCTAGTATTACCCAGGTCTGTGTCTCTCCCTCCATCTCTCTAGTATTACCCAGGTCTGTGTCTCCCTCCATCTCTCTAGTATTACCAGAGTATTACCCAGGTCTGTGTCTCTCCCTCCATCTCTCTAGTATTACCAGAGTATTACCCAGGTCTGTGTCTCCCTCCATCTCTCTAGTATTACCCAGGTCTGTGTCTTCCTCCATCTCTCTAGTATTACCAGAGTATTACCCAGGTCTGTGTCTCCCTCCATCTCTCTAGTATTACCAGAGCATTACCCAGGTCTGTCTCTCTCCCTCCATCTCTCTAGTATTACCAGAGTATTACCCAGGTCTGTCTCTCCCTCCATCTCTCTAGTATTACCAGAGTATTACCCAGGTCTGTCTCTCCCTCCATCTCTCTAGTATTACCAGAGTATTACCCAGGTATGTCTCTCCCTCCATCTCTCTAGTATTACCAGAGTATTACCCAGGTCTGTCTCTCCCTCCATCTCTCTAGTATTACCAGAGTATTACCCAGGTCTGAGTCTCTCCCTCCATCTCTCTAGTATTACCAGAGTATTACCCAGGTCTGAGTCTCTCCCTCCATCTCTCTAGTATTACCAGAGTATTACCCAGGTCTGTGTCTCTCCCTCCATCTCTCTAGTATTACCAGAGTATTACCCAGGTCTGTGTCTCTCCCTCCATCTCTCTAGTATTACCAGAGTATTACCCAGGTCTGTGTCTCTCCCTCCATCTCTCTAGTTTTACCAGAGTATTACCCAGGTCTGTGTCTCTCCCTCCATCTCTCTAGTATTACCAGAGTATTACCCAGGTCTGTGTCTCTCCCTCCATCTCTCTAGTATTACCAGAGTATTACCCAGGTCTGTGTCTCTCCCTCCATCTCTCTAGTATTACCAGAGTTTAACCCAGGTCTGTCTCTCCCTCCACCTCTCTAGTATTACCAGAGTATTACCCAGGTCTGTGTCTCTCCCTCCATCTCTCTAGTATTACCAGAGTATTACCCAGGTCTGTGTCTCTCCCTCCATCTCTCTAGTATTACCAGAGTATTACCCAGGTCTGTGTCTCTCCCTCCATCTCTCTAGTATTACCCAGGTCTGTGTCTCTCCCTCCATCTCTCTAGTATTACCCAGGTCTGTGTCTCCCTCCATCTCTCTAGTATTACCCAGGTCTGTG
>NW_026602609.1:0-14037 GCF_029448725.1 Salvelinus fontinalis
CAACCACATTTAGCTACTGAACAGGGCCCAGGCTATTAGCTTCCTTCAACCACATTTAGCTACTGAACAGGGCCCAGGCTATTAGCTTCCTTCAACCACATAACAGGGCCCAGGCTATTAGCTTCCTTCAACCACATTTAGATACTGAACAGGGCCCAGGCTATTAGCTTCCTTCAACCACATTTAGATACTGAACAGGACCCAGGCTATTAGCTTCCTTCCCTAACCTTTCACCCCTGGAGTTCAAGTCTACAGAGGTCAGAGTCAGGGTGACTGTTCACCAGGAACAACATGTTAACACGTTCAAAACATCAGACTTTCACCAAGGAAGCAAATAAACACTGAAGTGTGTATTGAAAGTGTATTGACCAGTTAAAAATGGCTGCCTGGGTGTGAGATCATAGCCAGCAACATGGGAGGCTAACACGCCCGTTACCTACCAACGTGTTGGAATGCACCCACACCATGAACAATGTGCCGGTGGCGCGTGGCTAATTTAGCATTCAGCCATGATGACGTTAGCCTTCAGTAGCATGAGGATCATGTCAGAGCGGCTGGCTACTGGTTGTTCCTCTGTTCAGGAAAAGTACTCCTGATAATTAGCGCAGGGGGCTAACTACAGGGCCCGTAGGACACAGGCCTATAGGAGTATGCTACACAGGCTACAGGCCTATAGCAGTATGCTACACAGGCTACAGGCCTATAGCAGTATGCTACACAGGCTACAGGCCTATAGGAGTATGCTACACAGGCTACAGGCCTATAGCAGTATGCTACACAGGCTACAGGCCTATAGCAGTATGCTACACAGGCTACAGGCCTATAGCAGTATGCTACACAGGCTACAGGCCTATAGCAGTATGCTACACAGGCTACAGGCCTATAGCAGTATGCTACACAGGCTACAGGCCTATAGCAGTATGCTACACAGGCTACAGGCCTATAGCAGTATGCTACACAGGCTACAGGCCTATAGGAGTATGCTACACAGGCTACAGGCCTATAGGAGTATGCTACACAGGCTACAGGCCTATAGCAGTATGCTACACAGGCTACAGGCCTATAGCAGTATGCTACACAGGCTACAGGCCTATAGCAGTATGCTACACAGGCTACAGGCCTATAGCAGTATGCTACACAGGCTACAGGCCTATAGCAGTATGCTATGGTAACACTGGTACAAAATAGGACATAAAATAATTGTTATTTTACTGTTGCTCTTTAATTATTGGGTATTGTTATTGTTATTTTTTTCCACTTTTTGTTGAATTTCTTTTATTCAATCTTAATTTTAAAATTATGTTTTTTTTATATATATTTTTTAACTGCATTGTTGGTTAAGGGCTTGTAAGTAAGCATTTCACTGTAAGGTCTACAGGGAAGTCAATGGAAATATATTTGTCAACATTGTATAAAAAAAATGACTCCAGTTTGTACATAAATAAATAAAATAACGAAAAAGGCTTCACCCAGAAAGCATGAAAATAGCTGTGGATTGTTTCAAACAAAATCACAAGCTCGCTAATGTGTGAACCCCGTCATGTGGGTAGCGTGCGTGTGGCAATAGACCTGATTACGGAGTTGGACTGTCAGTGGAAACATCTCAAATATCCGTGTTTAGATAATGTTCAGTATAAGAAAACATGTTGAGACAGGAAGAGCTGTGTGGTGAAGACGTATGACAGTCTCCCTCCAGAACGGCTCGGCCGTCTCCCGCCAAAGACGTATGACAGTCTCCCTCCAGAACGGCTCGGCCGTCTCCCGCCAAAGACGTATGACAGTCTCCCTCCAGAACGGCTCGGCCGTCTCCCGCCAAAGACGTATGACAGTCTCCCTCCAGAACGGCTCGGCCGTCTCCCGCCAAAGACGTACGACAGTCTCCCTCCAGAACGGCTCGGCCGTCTCCCGCCAAAGACGTACGACAGTCTCCCTCCAGAACGGCTCGGCCGTCTCCCGCCAAAGACGTATGACAGTCTCCCTCCAGAACGGATCGGCCGTCTCCCGCCAAAGACGTACGACAGTCTCCCTCCAGAACGGCTCGGCCGTCTCCCGCCAAAGACGTACGACAGTCTCCCTCCAGAACGGCTCGGCTGTCTCCCGCCAATTCTTGTGCATTAAACCGTTTCATTGTGTGAATTGTTTTCATTTAAATGAAACGTGTTTTATCAATCCCCCCCCCCCCCAGTACACGTCACCACTAGTAAATGTACCGTTAATCCCCATCATTTGGTTCCATTCATGTCTGTTAACGCAGGTAATAATTACAGTCATTTTACCCTTCTCATTCTCAGAGTGGAAACTCTGTTTTTAGGAGATTTGTCAAGTGTTTTCCATTGTCTGGTGTCTGTAGTGGTCTCCATGTGATCAATAAGCACTTCCTCTCCATTGTCTGGTGTCTGTAGTGGGCCTCCATGTGATCAATAAGCACTTCCTCTCCATTGTCTGGTGTCTGTAGTGGGTCTCCATGTGATCAATAAGCACTTCCTCTCCATTGTCTGGTGTCTGTAGTGGCCTCCATGTGATCAATAAGCACTTCCTCTCCATTGTCTGGTGTCTGTAGTGGGCCTCCATGTGATCAATAAGCACTTCCTCTCCATTGTCTGGTGTCTGTAGTGGGCCTCCATGTGATCAATAAGCACTTCCTCTCCATTGTCTGGTGTCTGTAGTGGCCTCCATGTGATCAATAAGCACATCGTCTCCATTGTCTGGTGTCTGTAGTGGGCCTCCAAGTGATCAATAAGCACTTCCTCTCCATTGTCTGGTGTCTGTAGTGGGCCTCCATGTGATCAATAAGCCTCTCCATTGTCTGGTGTCTGTAGTGGGCCTCCATGTGATCAATAAGCACTTCCTCTCCATTGTCTGGTGTCTGTAGTGGCCTCCATGTGATCAATAAGCGTCTGGTTTCTCTGTCCTGATGACGTTGTGAGGGTTGTAATAGAAGTACCTGGCCTGCTCTGTATGCTGTGTTGATAGTCATTGTTTTCTTATTTATCCAACACAACGGAAATTACACGGGCCAATTTAACACCACTAAATTATGCTACATTATCATATAGACCGGTAAGCATGACAGTCAAATGTATTTTACATCAACTGTTATTGCCGTCAATTAATACAAATCATTACTTTGTAACGGCATATTTGTTTATTTTTCCAACAGTTTTATTTAAAAATCGGCTTTAAATAATTGTTTGGGGGGGGGGGGGGTCAAACGAAAACCCTGTAACGAGGGTTGCCTAATCAGATCGATCTATCAACTAAAAGGTGTTTAAACTCTGTAACACAACGAGGAGGACTGTCTAATCAGATCGATCTATTTCACCTCATTCAACTAAAGGTATTTAAACCCTGTTATTCATCTCACATGCACCGATATTCAAAGCTATTTTTCTGTTATTCAATTATCGGTTCATCTAAAAAAGGCAAAAATCGGCCTCACAGAGGTGATGGGTGTAGGATCTGGGAACTGGAGGACGGGGTAGAATGAGGGCAGGGTGGGGGTCTGGGCAGGACCTGGGGATTAGGGGACGGGCTGGGGGTCGGGGCAGGACCTGGGGGAAGGGAACAGGGGTGGGTAGGGGACGGGGTAGGACCTGGGTGTCAGGGGAAGGACCGGGGGGGTCAGGGGACGGGGTAGGACCTGGGGATTAGGGGACAGGGTAGGACCTGGGGATTAGGGGACGGGGTAGGGGTCGGGGCAGGACCTGGGGGTTAGGGGACGGGGTAGGACCTGGGGGTTAGGGGACGGGCTGGGGGTCGGGGCAGGACCTGGGGGTTAGGGGACGGGGTAGGACCTGGGGGTTAGGGGACGGGGTAGGGGGTCACAGGTCTTTTGTCTCCGCATGAACTGTATGACTACAATGAGCTACACAAACAGCCGTCCACAACAAAAGAAGTGTGACAGTGGTTCTCATTTAGCCTTTAAAACAGCAGCGCTTACTCAGCAGTCGGGGGGGGGGCCTGGCCGCTCGGTCACAACGGAACCGCATGTGCTTTGACAAGCAGCAGCTGCTTTCACCAGACTTTCCCTCCGGGCTTTACCTCCAGTACACACGCGCTCACACACACACACACACACACACACACACACACACACACACACACACACACACACACACACACGGCCACAATGGAAAAGGCCAGAAGGGCAGGACAGGCACACACACACACACACACACAGATACAGGGCTGTATAAAAATTCACACACAGATCCAGGACTCACCTGTTTGACTCTTGGGTTTGTTTCTTCGTTGGCAACAGCTTGTATTGTGTTGTATTGAGAGCTCTAAAAAAAAAAAAAAGGTAAAGAAAGACAGGTCAGTTCATTTATCTAGCTCAACTAATCTGCTCCCGAGAGGCCCTGCATCGCCGAGCAAGGGGTGTCACTACAGACCCTGGTTCGAATCACATACGGCCGTGATTGGGAGTCCCATAGGGCGGCGTACAATTGGCCCGGCGTCGTTCAGGTTTGACCCGGGGTAGGCCGTGATTGTAAATAAGAATTTGTCCTTTATTTAACTAGGCAAGTAATTTAATGTTAAATTTAAAAAATATAGATAAATGAATAAATTCTCCAAAGACAGTTCATTTATCCTGCTCACTAATAAACTATCCCGTCAAAACAAAGACAGTTCATTTATCCTGCTCACTAATGAACTATCCCGTCAAAACAAAGACAGTTCATTTATCCTGCTCACTCATGAACTATCCCGTCAAAACAAAGACAGTTCATGTATCCTGCTCACTAATAAACTCTCCCGTCAAAACAAAGACAGTTCATTTATCCTGCTCACTAATAAACTATCCAGTCTAAACAAAGATACTCTCCCGTCAAAACAAAGACAGTTCATTTATCCTGCTCACTAATAAATTATCCACTCAAAACAAGGACAGTTCATTTATCCTGCTCACTAATAAACTCCCGTCAAAACAAGGACAGTTCATTTATCCTGCTCACTAATAAACTCTCCCGTCAAAACAAAGACAGTTCATTTATCCTGCTCACTAATAAACTCTCCCGTCAAAACAAAGACAGTTCATTTATCCTGCTCACTAATAAACTCTCCAGTCTAAACAAAGACAGTTCATTTATCCTGCTCACTAATAAACAGCCCCGTCAAAACAAAGACAGTTAATTTATCCTGCTCACTAATAAACTCTCCAGTCAAAACAAAGACAGTTCATTTATTCTGCTCACTAATAAACTCTCCAGTCAAAACAAAGACAGTTCATTTATTCTGCTCACTAATAAACTCTCCCGTCAAAACAAAGACAGTTCATTTATTCTGCTCACTAATAAACTCTCCCGTCTAAACAAGGACAGTTCATTTATCCTGCTCACTAATAAACTCTCCCGTCAAAACAAAGACAGTTCATTTATCCTGCTCACTAATAAACTCTCCAGTCAAAACAAAGACAGTTCATTTATCCTGCTCACTAATAAACTCTCCCGTCAAAACAAAGACAGTTCATTTATCCTGCTCACTAATAAACTCTCCCGTCAAAACAAAGACAGTTCATTTATCCTGCTCACTAATAAACTCTCCAGTCTAAACAAAGACAGTTCATTTATCCTGCTCACTAATAAAAATGTAAATATTTCAGAAATGTAAATATTATATGGATCTAGCTATGGACCTGTCTACCAGGGTTTGGGTCAATACCATTTATCTAGCTATGGACCTGTCTACCAGGGTTTGGGTCAATACCATTTATCTAGCTACGGACCTGTCTACCAGGGGTTGGGTCAATTCCATGTATCTAGCTAGGGACCTGTCTACCAGGGTTTGGGTCAATACCATTTATCTAGCTACGGACCTGTCTACCAGGGGTTTGGGTCAATACCATTTATCTAGCTATGGACCCGTCTACCAGGGTTTGGGTCAGTACCATTTATCTAGCTAGGGACCAGTCTACCAGGGGTTTGGGTCAATTCCATGTATCTAGCTAGGGACCTGTCTACCAGGGGTTTGGGTCAATTCCATTTATCTAGCTAGGGACCTGTCTACCAGGGGTTTGGGTCAATACCATTTATCTAGCTAGGGACCTGTCTACCAGGGTTTGTGTGAATTCCATTTATCTAGCTAGGGACCTGTCTACCAGGGGTTGGGTCAATTCCATTTATCTAGCTAGGGACCCATCTACCAGGGGGTTGGGTCAATACCATTTATCTTGCTAGGGACCTGTCTACCAGGGTTTGTGTGAATTCCATTTATCTAGCTAGGGACCTGTCTACCAGGGGTTGGGTCAATTCCATTTATCTAGCTAGGGACCTGTCTACCAGGGGTTGGGTCAATTCCATTTATCTAGCTAGGGACCCGTCTACCAGGGTTTGTGTGAATTCCATGTATCTAGCTAGGGACATGTCTACCAGGGGTTGGGTCAATTCCATTTATCTAGCTAGGGACCTGTCTACCAGGGGTTGGGTCAATTCCATTTATCTAGCTAGGGACCCGTCTACCAGGGTTTGTGTGAATTCCATTTATCTAGCTAGGGACCTGTCTACCAGGGGTTGGGTCAATTCCATTTATCTAGCTAGGGACCCATCTACCAGGGGGTTGGGTCAATACCATTTATCTAGCTAGGGACCTGTCTACCAGGGTTTGTGTGAATTCCATTTATCTAGCTAGGGACCTGTCTACCAGGGGTTGGGTCAATTCCATTTATCTAGCTAGGGACCCATCTACCAGGGGGTTGGGTCAATACCATTTATCTAGCTAGGGACCCATCTACCAGGGGGTTGGGTCAATACCATTTATCTAGCTAGGGACCTGTCTACCAGGGTTTGTGTGAATTCCATTTATCTAGCTAGGGACCTGTCTACCAGGGGTTGGGTCAATACCATTTATCTAGCTAGGGACCTGTCTACCAGGGGTTGGGTCAATACCATTTATCTAGCTAGGGACCTGTCTACCAGGGAGTTGGGTCAATTCCATTTATCTAGCTAGGGACCCATCTACCAGGGAGTTGGGTCAATTCCATTTATCTAGCTATGGACCCGTCTACCAGGGGGTTGGGTCAATACCATTTATCTAGCTAGGGACCTGTCTACCAGGGAGTTGGGTCAATTCCATTTATCTAGCTAGGGACCCATCTACCAGGGAGTTGGGTCAATTCCATTTATCTAGCTATGGACCCGTCTACCAGGGAGTTGGGTCAATTCCATTTATCTAGCTATGGACCCGTCTACCAGGGGGTTGGGTCAATACCATTTATCTAGCTAGGGACCCGTCTACCAGGCTTTGGGTCAATTCCATTTTAATTCAAATTCTTCAGGACATACACTGAAAGGTTTTTCAATTAGGAATAAAATAAAAATAAAAAAATGGGATGACTGAAATTGACAGCGTTGGGCCAGTAACCGAAAGGTCGCTGGGTCGGATCCCCGAGCTGGCCAGGTAAAAAAATAAAAACATCTATCGATGTGCCCTTGAGCAAGGCACTTACCCCTAATTGCTCCTGTAAGTGGCTCTGCATAAGAGCATCTGCTAAATGACTAAAATGTCAAACAAAATGAAAAGAATATGTACTGTATAAAGAGTCGATGGCCACACATCAACACATGGGATTTGACAGTGAAACTATCCCTTAAAATAGCAGCCAAACGTTGTCAACTTCGATTTCCTACGCCGCGTTGTGATTCGTTTTAAGTTTAAGTTAACTAACAAACAAAAAAAAGTGGTCTGTTACCTTTCCTGTAATGGCAGCCTTCCCGAAATCAACATCCGACGTTCCAGAATATAGATATAACCCTTCTACAAGTGCTCATCTAACCAACCACGTAAAAGTTATTCCAAGTTTCCCTGTGGCCTTTGAATAGTGTTAGTTTAAGCAGAGCTAAACCCCAAACCACTGGCCTCCTGTTCTATTGATTGCAAATCAAAATCAAGTTTATTTTATATAGCCCTTTGTACATCAGCTAATATCTCGAAGTGCTGTACAGAAACCCAGCCTAAAACCCCAAACAGCAAGCAATGCAAATGTAGAAGCGCGGTGGCTGGGAAAAACTCCCTAGAAAGGCCAAAACCTAGTAAGAAACCTAGAGAGGAACCAGGCTACGAGGGGTGGCCAGTCTTCTGGCTGTGCCGGGTTGGAGATTATAACAGAACATGGCCAAGATGTTAAAAATGTTTATAAATTACCAGCATGGTCAAATAATAAATCAGGAATAAATGTCAGTTGGCTTTTCATAGCCGATCATTAAAAGTTGAAAACAGCAGGTCTGGGACAGGTAGCACGTCCGGTGGACAGATCAGGGTTCCATAACCGCAGGCTGTAACGTCGACGAAAGCGTAACGTCGACGAAAGTGATTAACAACAACAATGATAAAAGATTGATTTCAACGTGATATGAGCTGGTTATTAAGTGGTGCTTTTCTGTTTGGGTAGCGGACGGTCTTCTGTAGGTCGTTCGCAAACCTGTGATGGAAACTGGAGATATTTTCTCTAATGTTTTTTGTTGTTGTGTTAGTTTCAACTGTACCTTCAACCTGATTTCCCCCCCGTATCGATATCAGTGATTTACTGCCACTTGTTTGAAACAGGAGTTTTTGGGTGAATGAAGTCATGTGATTACCGGGTAGTATATGTTTATGTTTTCAATACATCAAACCGTTTCTGCATATTGGTTATTGATCTGGACACGTTAAAACTTGTTTTGACATATTGGTTATTGATCTAGACACGTTAAAACTTGTTTTGACATCCGGTTATTGATCTAGACACGTTAAAACTTGTTTTGACATTGGGCTATTTATCAAACGTCTTGTCAACAGGAAGCAGCAACATTTTAAACATTAATTTCCAAAAGGTATTGTACTTCAAATCAGAGGGGAAAAACGGCTGACTGACTCCCAAAAACATGCTGTGTTCCAAGGCCTCAGATTAACACCCCTCACCTGCTAAATACGGCAGGAACGATGTCTAATTCACCAGCCACGTTAGCGAGTGGTCAGAGCTCTACAGTGCGAGCATTTCATTCACATTTGTGAATGAAAAATAGTCAAGTGTGATCACATTTATAGTCAAATGAACGCTGCAAGTCGCTGTTTTCAACTTATTTTTTGGGACGTTTTGTTTCATAGCCGGTAAATGAATAGCACAAAAGTCAAAGAACCGCAAATCCTAAATTAGCCTATTCCACCTCACGCTGCAACACTTCCTGGTTGGGGGCTGTGGGCACGTCAAGAGCAAAGTGAAAGATTCATTTTTTTTATAGAAGCGCGGGCAAACAAGTTGGTCTAATTTACTTGAAAAGAATGTCTACTGAAATGAGACTTTATCCTCGTGTTTCTTTGGTCCATTTCCATTGTTTAGTTCACAAGCTAGGTTGTTTTTCAAAATGTTTGACTTCCAACTGTTAAGAGAGAAGACAACATGTCTACTAGTCAGACTCAATCTCAAAGAGGTATTAACATGACAAGGCATGTTACCATGGTAGCCGACTGCCCTTAAAGGGACAGGCCATTTTTTTTGTCTCATCTGTGATATTTTGGTTAAGAGACAAAAAAAAATGAAATTAAACAATATACCGCATTACCTCTTACTCGTAAAACATTTGTTTTAGAAAAATTACAAAGCACGCTGATCTGTTTTTGTGTGTTTTACTGGTATAATTTTAGGGCCCAAAAAATATTTTGCCTGGTATTATTTATAATTCTTTTAAACTACTTGCCACAGTGGCTGGTGGACCCAAAGGTCAATTTTATGCCCTGGATGCGATTTATTTATTTTTGAGGATTTACCAGAAGTGAACAAAACAGGGTTTTGCCATGCCTACTACATGTAACCTAGTACATGATGTACTATGGGCCTGGGCAGAGCCAATGAGCATGTTGACCACATAGAGACTTTAAAAGGAGCTACATGCAGTATTTGTTGGGGGCAGCAAATCTCTTGGTGTCAAATTAACTGGGGCTGAGAGTTTTAGTACAGCACACGAACAGATTGTGCCACAGACAGTTAGCGTGCAGCTCAGGCCCAGTCAATTTGACAAGAGATTTGTTGCCCCCCCCAAAAAAAATACATAATAACAGAAATGTGGGAAAACAGTCTACCGGTTGCCCCCCCCCCCCCCTCCCACTAGTACAGCAGCGTGAGGCTGGAGCGACACCACGCGCAAACTAGCTAGCAACAGCATGCTCAAACTAGCTAGCAACAGCGTGCGCTAACTAGTTAGCAAAAAAAGTGCGCCACTAGCTAGTGACACCGTGTGCAAGCTTGCTAGTTAGCTAGCCCACGATGTCGCCCCCACCTCCTGTGTACCCTGTCGGGGGGCCATGGGCACTGTCTACCGGTCATCCCGGCCTCCCGCTATCACAGCAGACGACAGTGTGCTAACTTGCTAGTTAGCACACGGCCTCCTGTGTACCAGAAAAAACAGAGCCCGACGGGTGGGGGCGAAGTTTCACTACCGGTGTGTACTAGCTATATGTAACAGTATAGCTTCCGTCCCTCTCCTCGCCCCTACCTGGGCTCGAACCAGGGACCCCCGCCCCTACCTGGCCTCGAACCAGGGACCCTCTGCACACATCGACAACAGCCACCTTCGAAGCATTGTTATCCATTGCTTCACAAAAGCCGCAGCCCTTGCAGAGGATAGGGAACAACTACTTCAAGGCGTCAGAGCGAGTGACGTCACCGATTGAAACGTTATTAGCGCACACCCCGCTAACTAGCTAGCCATTTCACATCGTTTTTTTTTTATTTACATATAGCTAGCTATAGTTATTGCTCCCACCTCTTCTGTGGGGTTTATCGGCAGTTGGCATCCAATGTTATGGCGCATTACTGCCATCTACTGTACTGGAGCGCCCCAGCCTCCCGCCTATGTACTTAAGTCATAGCTTAAAAGTTGACCATTAGAAGTATAAGAGAGGGGTTCCTGCAGATACAGGAACGCCCCGAATTGCTGGCTGCAGTTGCGCCCTTATCGGTCAGCTAGCCAAACGTTAGAGTTTAAGCCATCCACCCTGAAGTAGTCTGAAAGGAAAATAGAGGGTTAACGTTTGGTGTTGCTCGACCATTAGCTGGCTTGCTAGCAGCTTAACATGAGCACTGGCTGGCTCTGCTACGGTGTTTATTCACACGGCGTACACAGCTAACATATCCCATGTTTAAAAATGTATGTTTTACTTTAGGAAGCACTTGTTTGGTTTGATAGAAGTGCGGCAAAATCGATAACTAGCTACATGCAATATAACTAGCTAGCTAGGCTACTCCTGTGCATAAAACCCCGGTTGTTAGCTAGCTAACAGGCTAGCTAAAAAAAAATACAGTCTGGAACACCGGGACAATAGCTTGCTGGCTAGCAAAACAGCCCAAGGACAAATAAGAGATATTGCACACTAAAAAGTTATTTGTTAATAAACCCGTGCCTTGGTTACGGTGAGGACATTCTGGAATTGTACAGATTCTGCAGCCGCGTATCCAAGCAACAACTCGGGTTGGATTTATGCTAACTAGCAGTTAGCCCAACTAAACACTCTCTTAACTAGCTATGGTAAAACTAAATCACAATGGAACAGTTAAGCAGAAATCTTAACATCTGTGTGTTGGCAGTATTGATGAAACTAAGTTACCGAAAAAAAAAAATCACCGAATATTTGACGCCCTTTAATTCTGCACCACCGTCGGACTGCAGCGGACTTTTGCAAGCTTGTCTGCAAGCAGCGTAGCCAACATTTAGTTAGCTAACGTTAGCTAACAAAGTTTCAGACCAGGTCATCCACATGCCGGTAATATTAACTAATCAAAATGGTACAGTGCCTTTCAATCTAGCCTTTCGATACGTTTAGCCATGTTCTTCCATGAAAACACACGACAACTATGTAGCTAACATGTTAATACAAGCGGGCTCAATGGCTAACAAGCTAGCTAGGTTAACCAACAGCGGGCAAAGTGAACTACGACAAGCTTTCCCTGGTTGCCCGGTGAGCTGCGTAACACATCGAGACTGGTCAAAAGCACGATTACACAACCAGGAAAACGTCTTTAAAAAGGAGCCTTACCTCGTACAATTTAAAGTGCAACCGAGTGGAAATGGAAGCCGGCTGTAAGGCTAAAGAAATTCAACGCATTTGCCGCTTTTACGAGGAGAGCCATTTGTCCTGTACGATCGCCATTTTCTTCACTCGCTAACCTGTTTTTTTTAATGCCGCTGCTTCCCCCTCTTCTCGCCGTGTGTATTCGGGGGGCTGCAGGAAACTAGTTGCTAGAGCGCCACTTCCTCTCACACACACAGACCCAAAATGGTCGCTTTGGAGTTGAGCACTAGTGAGTGTCAAAAGTTTAGTTTCTCTGGAGTTATAGTAGCTAGAGACAGTTTTACTGGTAGCTAGTGTCGAGTGAAGAAATACAATACCATTTTAAGGGGTTTGTTTCAGAGTTCTAAGTTGATTACGGTACCATTCACACAACTTAGGTGCAAGGTTACCAAAGTCCAAGAGCTGATAAGAGGTAAGTTCTTATCAGCAAGCTATTGACAACAAACAATAACGCAAATCACATTTTGATTTGTCACATGCCCCCGAATACAACAGCGAAACGCTTCCTTTACAAGCCCTTAACCAACAATGCAGTTAAGAAAAACAAGTGTTAAGTAAATAATAAAAGGTGATTTTTAACTTATTCCATTTATAAACTCTCCACTCCAGATCACCTGCAGACTGCTCTCAATGTTATTGGTAAATAGCCAGTGGTGTAAAGTACTTAAGTAAAAAAAATAATTTGGGGGGGTATCTTTACTTTACTATTTATATTTGACTAGTTTTACTTTACTACATTCCTAAAGAAAATCTGCCTCTGATCAGGACCGCTACCTCCGCCTTTGTGCAAGGAGGTGCACTGCCAGCGCCCTGCAAAATGACCTCCAGCAGGCCACAAATGTGCACGTGTCTGCTCAAACGGTCAGAAATAGACTCCATGAGGGTTGTATGAGGGCCCGACGTCCACAGGTGGGGGTTGTGCTTACAGCCCAACACCGTGCAGGACGTTTGGCATTTGCCAGAGAACACCAAGATTGGCCAATTCGCCACTGGCGCCCTGTGCTCTTCACAGATGAAAGCAGGTTCACACTGAGCACATGAGCACATATGACAGACGTGACAGAGTCTGGAGACGCCGTGGAGAACGTTCTGCTGCCTGCAACATCCTCCAGCATGACCGGTTTGGCGATGGGTCAGTCATGGTGTGGGGTGGCATTTCTTTGTGGGGCTGCACAGCCCTCCATGTGCTCGCCAGAGGTAGCCTGACTGCCAATAGGTACCGAGATGAGATCCTCAGACCCCTTGTGAGACCATATGCTGACACATGCACATTTGTGGCCTGCTGGAGGTCATTTTGCAGGGCTCTGGCAGTGCACCTCCTTGCACAAAGGCGGAGGTAGCGGTCCTGCTGCTGGGTTGTTGCCCTCCTACGGCCTCCTCCACGTCTCCTGATGTACTGGCCTGTCTCCTGGTAGCGCCTCCATGCTCTGGACACTACGCTGACAGACACAGCAAACCTTTTTGCCACAGCTCGCATTGATGTGCCATCCTGGATGAACTGCACTACCTGAGCCACTTGTGTGGGTTGTAGAATCCGTCTCATGCTACCACTAGAGTGAGAGCACCGCCAGCATTCAAAAGTGACCAAAACATCAGCCAGGAAGCATAGGAACTGAGAAGTGGTCTGTGGTCACCACCTGCAGAATCACTCCTTTTTTGGGGGTGTCTTGCTAATTGCCTATTATTTCCACTTTTTGTCTATTCCATTTGCACAACAGCATGTGACATTTATTGTCAATCAGTGTTGCTTCCTAAGTGGACAGTTTGATTTCACAGAAGTGTGATTGACTTGGAGTTACATTGTGTTGTTTAAGTTTTCCCTTTAATTTTTTGAGCAGTGTATATTACAACTTTTTTTTAAATTTTATATATTATTTACATTTATATTTGTATTATTTATACTTATATTTTATATAATATTTTTTTAAAGTCTGTCACATCTGTAAATGTGTTTTGTTGGTTGATTGAAAAACAAGAAGTCACTCAGCTCCG
>NW_026602610.1:0-14021 GCF_029448725.1 Salvelinus fontinalis
TTACTAGAGATACAGTATCTGTATAAACTAGAGGTACAGTACTAGAGATACAGTATCTGTTTAAACTAGAGATACAGTACTAGAGATACAGTATCTGTATAAACTAGAGATACAGTACTAGAGATACAGTATCTGTTTAAACTAGAGATACAGTACTAGAGATACAGTATCTGTTTAAACTAGAGATACAGTATCTGTTTAAACTAGAGATACAGTATCTGTTTAAACTAGAGATACAGTATCTGTATAAACTAGAGATACAGTATCTGTATAAACTAGAGATACACTATCTGTTTAAACTAGAGATACAGTATCTGTTTAAACTAGAGATACAGTATCTGTTTAAACTAGAGATACAGTATCTGTTTAAACTAGAGATACAGTATCTGTTTAAACTAGAGATACAGTACTAGAGATACAGTATCTGTATAAACTAGAGATACAGTACTAGAGATACAGTATCTGTATAAACTAGAGATACAGTACTAGAGATACAGTATCTGTTTAAACTAGAGATACAGTACTAGAGATACAGTATCTGTTTAAACTAGAGATACAGTACTAGAGATACAGTATCTGTTTAAACTAGAGATACAGTATCTGTATAAACTAGAGATACAGTATCTGTTTAAACTAGAGATACAGTATCTGTTTAAACTAGAGATACAGTATCTGTTTAAACTAGAGATACAGTACTAGAGATACAGTATCTGTATAAACTAGAGATACAGTACTAGAGATACAGTATCTGTTTAAACTAGAGATACAGTATCTGTATAAACTAGAGATACAGTATCTGTTTAAACTAGAGATACAGTATCTGTTTAAACTAGAGATACAGTATCTGTTTAAACTAGAGATACAGTATCTGTATAAACTAGAGATACAGTATCTGTTTAAACTAGAGATACAGTATCTGTTTAAACTAGAGATACAGTATCTGTATAAACTAGAGATACAGTATCTGTTTAAACTAGAGATACAGTATCTGTATAAACTAGAGATACAGTATCTGTTTAAACTAGAGATACAGTATCTGTATAAACTAGAGATACAGTACTAGAGATACAGTATCTGTTTAAACTAGAGATACAGTATCTGTATAAACTAGAGATACAGTACTAGAGATACAGTATCTGTTTAAACTAGAGATACAGTATCTGTATAAACTAGAGATACAGTACTAGAGATACAGTATCTGTTTAAACTAGAGATACAGTATCTGTATAAACTAGAGATACAGTACTAGAGATACAGTATCTGTTTAAACTAGAGATACAGTACTAGAGATACAGTATCTGTTTAAACTAGATATACAGTACTAGAGATACAGTATCTGTATAAACTAGAGATACAGTATCTGTTTAAACTAGAGATACAGTATCTGTATAAACTAGAGATACAGTATCTGTTTAAACTAGAGATACAGTATCTGTATAAACTAGAGATACAGTACTAGAGATACAGTATCTGTATAAACTAGAGATACAGTATCTGTTTAAACTAGAGATACAGTATCTGTATAAACTAGAGATACAGTACTAGAGATACAGTATCTGTATAAACTAGAGATACAGTATCTGTTTAAACTAGAGATACAGTATCTGTATAAACTAGAGATACAGTACTAGAGATACAGTATCTGTATAAACTAGAGATACAGTATCTGTATAAACTAGAGATACAGTATCTGTATAAACTAGAGATACAGTATCTGTATAAACTAGAGATACAGTATCTGTTTAAACTAGAGATACAGTATCTGTATAAACTAGAGATACAGTATCTGTTTAAACTAGAGATACAGTATCTGTTTAAACTAGAGATACAGTACTAGAGATACAGTATCTGTATAAACTAGAGATACAGTATCTGTTTAAACTAGAGATACAGTATCTGTTTAAACTAGAGATACAGTATCTGTTTAAACTAGAGATACAGTATCTGTATAAACTAGAGATACAGTATCTGTATAAACTAGAGATACAGTATCTGTATAAACTAGAGATACAGTATCTGTATAAACTATAGATACAGTATCTGTTTAAACTAGAGATACAGTATCTGTATAAACTAGAGATACAGTATCTGTATAAACTAGAGATACAGTATCTGTATAAACTAGAGATACAGTATCTGTATAAACTATAGATACAGTATCTGTTTAAACTAGAGATACAGTATCTGTTTAAACTAGAGATACAGTATCTGTTTAAACTAGAGATACAGTATCTGTTTAAACTAGAGATACAGTATATGTTTAAACTAGAGATACAGTATCTGTATAAACTAGAGATACAGTATCTGTTTAAACTAGAGATACAGTATCTGTATAAACTAGAGATACAGTATCTGTTTAAACTAGAGATACAGTATCTGTATAAACTAGAGATACAGTATCTGTTTAAACTAGAGATACAGTACTAGAGATACACTATCTGTTTAAACTAGAGATACAGTACTAGAGATACAGTATCTGTATAAACTAGAGATACAGTACTAGAGATACAGTATCTGTTTAAACTAGAGATACAGTATCTGTTTAAACTAGAGATACAGTATCTGTTTAAATTAGAGATACAGTACTAGAGATACAGTATCTGTATAAACTAGAGATACAGTACTAGAGATACAGTATCTGTTTAAACTAGAGATACAGTATCTGTTTGGACTAGAGATACAGTACTAGAGATACAGTATCTGTATAAACTAGAGATACAGTACTAGAGATACAGTATCTGTTTAAACTAGAGATACAGTATCTGTTTAAACTAGAGATACAGTATCTGTTTAAACTAGAGATACAGTACTAGAGATACAGTATCTGTTTAAACTAGAGATACAGTATCTGTATAAACTAGAGATACAGTATCTGTATAAACTAGAGATACAGTATCTGTATAAACTAGAGATACAGTATCTGTTTAAACTAGAGATACAGTATCTGTTTAAACTAGAGATACAGTATCTGTTTAAACTAGAGATACAGTACTAGAGATACAGTATCTGTATAAACTAGAGATACAGTACTAGAGATACAGTATCTGTATAAACTAGAGATACAGTACTAGAGATACAGTATCTGTATAAACTAGAGATACAGTATCTGTATAAACTAGAGATACAGTATCTTATAAACTAGAGATACAGTATCTGTATAAACTAGAGATACAGTATCTGTTTAAACTAGAGATACAGTATCTGTTTAAACTAGAGATACAGTATCTGTTTAAACTAGAGATACAGTATCTGTTTAAACTAGAGATACAGTATCTGTTTAAACTAGAGATACAGTATCTGTTTAATCTAGAGATACAGTACTAGAGATACAGTATCTGTTTAAACTAGAGATACAGTATCTGTATAAACTAGAGATACAGTATCTGTACAAACTAGAGATACAGTATCTGTTTAAACTAGAGATACAGTACTAGAGATACAGTATCTGTTTAAACTAGAGATACAGTACTAGAGATACAGTATCTGTTTAAACTAGAGATACAGTATCTGTTTAAACTAGAGATACACTATCTGTTTAAACTAGAGATACAGTATCTGTATAAACTAGAGATACAGTATCTGTTTAAACTAGAGATACAGTATCTGTATAAACTAGAGATACAGTACTAGAGATACACTATCTGTATAAACTAGAGATACAGTATCTGTTTAAACTAGAGATACAGTATCTGTTTAAACTAGAGATACAGTATCTGTTTAAACTAGAGATACAGTATCTGTTTAAACTAGAGATACAGTATCTGTTTAAACTAGAGATACAGTACTAGAGATACAGTATCTGTTTAAACTAGAGATACAGTATCTGTTTAAACTAGAGATACAGTATCTGTTTAAACTAGAGATACAGTATCTGTTTAAACTAGAGATACACTATCTGTATAAACTAGAGATACACTATCTGTTTAAACTAGAGATACAGTATCTGTATAAACTGGAGATACAGTACTAGAGATACAGTATCTGTTTAAACTAGAGATACAGTATCTGTATAAACTAGAGATACAGTACTAGAGATACAGTATCTGTTTAAACTAGAGATACAGTATCTGTATAAACTAGAGATACAGTACTAGAGATACAGTATCTGTTTAAACTAGAGATACAGTACTAGAGATACAGTATCTGTTTAAACTAGATATACAGTACTAGAGATACAGTATCTGTATAAACTAGAGATACAGTATCTGTTTAAACTAGAGATACAGTATCTGTATAAACTAGAGATACAGTATCTGTTTAAACTAGAGATACAGTATCTGTATAAACTAGAGATACAGTACTAGAGATACAGTATCTGTATAAACTAGAGATACAGTATCTGTTTAAACTAGAGATACAGTATCTGTATAAACTAGAGATACAGTACTAGAGATACAGTATCTGTATAAACTAGAGATACAGTATCTGTTTAAACTAGAGATACAGTATCTGTATAAACTAGAGATACAGTACTAGAGATACAGTATCTGTATAAACTAGAGATACAGTATCTGTATAAACTAGAGATACAGTATCTGTATAAACTAGAGATACAGTATCTGTATAAACTAGAGATACAGTATCTGTTTAAACTAGAGATACAGTATCTGTATAAACTAGAGATACAGTATCTGTTTAAACTAGAGATACAGTATCTGTTTAAACTAGAGATACAGTACTAGAGATACAGTATCTGTATAAACTAGAGATACAGTATCTGTTTAAACTAGAGATACAGTATCTGTTTAAACTAGAGATACAGTATCTGTTTAAACTAGAGATACAGTATCTGTATAAACTAGAGATACAGTATCTGTATAAACTAGAGATACAGTATCTGTATAAACTAGAGATACAGTATCTGTATAAACTATAGATACAGTATCTGTTTAAACTAGAGATACAGTATCTGTTTAAACTAGAGATACAGTACTAGAGATACAGTATCTGTATAAACTAGAGATACAGTATCTGTTTAAACTAGAGATACAGTATCTGTTTAAACTAGAGATACAGTATCTGTTTAAACTAGAGATACAGTATCTGTTTAAACTAGAGATACAGTATCTGTATAAACTAGAGATACAGTATCTGTTTAAACTAGAGATACAGTATCTGTATAAACTAGAGATACAGTATCTGTTTAAACTAGAGATACAGTATCTGTATAAACTAGAGATACAGTATCTGTTTAAACTAGAGATACAGTACTAGAGATACACTATCTGTTTAAACTAGAGATACAGTACTATAGATACAGTATCTGTATAAACTAGAGATACAGTACTAGAGATACAGTATCTGTTTAAACTAGAGATACAGTATCTGTTTAAACTAGAGATACAGTATCTGTTTAAATTAGAGATACAGTACTAGAGATACAGTATCTGTATAAACTAGAGATACAGTACTAGAGATACAGTATCTGTTTAAACTAGAGATACAGTATCTGTTTGGACTAGAGATACAGTACTAGAGATACAGTATCTGTATAAACTAGAGATACAGTACTAGAGATACAGTATCTGTTTAAACTAGAGATACAGTATCTGTTTAAACTAGAGATACAGTATCTGTTTAAACTAGAGATACAGTACTAGAGATACAGTATCTGTTTAAACTAGAGATACAGTATCTGTATAAACTAGAGATACAGTATCTGTATAAACTAGAGATACAGTATCTGTATAAACTAGAGATACAGTATCTGTTTAAACTAGAGATACAGTATCTGTTTAAACTAGAGATACAGTATCTGTTTAAACTAGAGATACAGTACTAGAGATACAGTATCTGTATAAACTAGAGATACAGTACTAGAGATACAGTATCTGTATAAACTAGAGATACAGTACTAGAGATACAGTATCTGTATAAACTAGAGATACAGTATCTGTATAAACTAGAGATACAGTATCTTATAAACTAGAGATACAGTATCTGTATAAACTAGAGATACAGTATCTGTTTAAACTAGAGATACAGTATCTGTTTAAACTAGAGATACAGTATCTGTTTAAACTAGAGATACAGTATCTGTTTAAACTAGAGATACAGTATCTGTATAAACTAGAGATACAGTATCTGTTTAAACTAGAGATACAGTATCTGTATAAACTAGAGATACAGTACTAGAGATACAGTATCTGTATAAACTAGAGATACAGTATCTGTTTAAACTAGAGATACAGTATCTGTATAAACTAGAGATACAGTACTAGAGATACAGTATCTGTATAAACTAGAGATACAGTATCTGTTTAAACTAGAGATACAGTATCTGTATAAACTAGAGATACAGTACTAGAGATACAGTATCTGTATAAACTAGAGATACAGTATCTGTATAAACTAGAGATACAGTATCTGTATAAACTAGAGATACAGTATCTGTATAAACTAGAGATACAGTATCTGTTTAAACTAGAGATACAGTATCTGTATAAACTAGAGATACAGTATCTGTTTAAACTAGAGATACAGTATCTGTTTAAACTAGAGATACAGTACTAGAGATACAGTATCTGTATAAACTAGAGATACAGTATCTGTTTAAACTAGAGATACAGTATCTGTTTAAACTAGAGATACAGTATCTGTTTAAACTAGAGATACAGTATCTGTATAAACTAGAGATACAGTATCTGTATAAACTAGAGATACAGTATCTGTATAAACTAGAGATACAGTATCTGTATAAACTATAGATACAGTATCTGTTTAAACTAGAGATACAGTATCTGTTTAAACTAGAGATACAGTACTAGAGATACAGTATCTGTATAAACTAGAGATACAGTATCTGTTTAAACTAGAGATACAGTATCTGTTTAAACTAGAGATACAGTATCTGTTTAAACTAGAGATACAGTATATGTTTAAACTAGAGATACAGTATCTGTATAAACTAGAGATACAGTATCTGTTTAAACTAGAGATACAGTATCTGTATAAACTAGAGATACAGTATCTGTTTAAACTAGAGATACAGTATCTGTATAAACTAGAGATACAGTATCTGTTTAAACTAGAGATACAGTACTAGAGATACACTATCTGTTTAAACTAGAGATACAGTACTAGAGATACAGTATCTGTATAAACTAGAGATACAGTACTAGAGATACAGTATCTGTTTAAACTAGAGATACAGTATCTGTTTAAACTAGAGATACAGTATCTGTTTAAATTAGAGATACAGTACTAGAGATACAGTATCTGTATAAACTAGAGATACAGTACTAGAGATACAGTATCTGTTTAAACTAGAGATACAGTATCTGTTTGGACTAGAGATACAGTACTAGAGATACAGTATCTGTTTAAACTAGAGATACAGTACTAGAGATACACTATCTGTTTAAACTAGATATTCAGTACTAGAGATACACTATCTGTTTAAACTAGAGATACAGTACTAGAGATACAGTATCTGTTTAAACTAGAGATACAGTATCTGTATAAACTAGAGATACAGTATCTGTATAAACTAGAGATACAGTATCTGTTTAAACTAGAGATACAGTACTAGAGATACAGTATCTGTTTAAACTAGAGATACAGTATCTGTTTAAACTAGAGATACAGTATCTTATAAACTAGAGATACAGTATCTGTTTAAACTAGAGATACAGTACTAGAGATACAGTATCTGTTTAAACTAGAGATACAGTATCTGTTTAAAATAGAGATACACTATCTGTATAAACTAGAGATACACTATCTGTTTAAACTAGAGATACAGTATCTGTTTAAACTAGAGATACAGTATCTGTATAAACTAGAGATACACTATCTGTTTAAACTAGAGATACAGTATCTGTATAAACTAGAGATACAGTATCTGTTTAAACTAGAGATACAGTACTAGAGATACACTATCTGTTTAAACTAGATATTCAGTACTAGAGATACACTATCTGTTTAAACTAGAGATACAGTACTAGAGATACACTATCTGTTTAAACTAGAGATACAGTACTAGAGATACACTATCTGTTTAAACTAGAGATACAGTATCTGTTTAAACTAGAGATACAGTACTAGAGATACAGTATCTGTTTAAACTAGAGATACAGTATCTGTATAAACTAGAGATACAGTATCTGTATAAACTAGAGATACAGTATCTGTATAAACTAGAGATACAGTATCTGTTTAAACTAGAGATACAGTACTAGAGATACAGTATCTGTTTAAACTAGAGATACAGTATCTGTATAAACTAGAGATACAGTACTAGAGATACAGTATCTGTTTAAACTAGAGATACAGTATCTGTTTAAACTAGAGATACAGTATCTGTATAAACTAGAGATACAGTACCAGAGATACAGTATCTGTATAAACTAGAGATACAGTACTAGAGATACAGTATCTGTTTAAACTAGAGATACAGTATCTGTATAAACTAGAGATACAGTACTAGAGATACAGTATCTGTTTAAACTAGAGATACAGTATCTGTATAAACTAGAGATACAGTATCTGTTTAAACTAGAGATACAGTATCTGTTTAAACTAGAGATGCAGTATCTGTTTAAACTAGAGATACAGTATCTGTATAAACTAGAGATACAGTATCTGTTTAAACTAGAGATACAGTACTAGAGATACAGTATCTGTATAAACTAGAGATACAGTATCTGTATAAACTAGAGATACAGTATCTGTTTAAACTAGAGATACAGTATCTGTTTAAACTAGAGATACAGTACTAGAGATACAGTATCTGTATAAACTAGAGATACAGTATCTGTATAAACTAGAGATACAATACTAGAGATACAGTATCTGTTTAAACTAGAGATACAGTATCTCTTTAAACTAGAGATACAGTACTAGAGATACAGTATCTGTTTAAACTAGAGATACAGTATCTGTTTAAACTAGAGATACAGTACTAGAGATACAGTATCTGTATAAACTAGAGATACAGTATCTGTATAAACTAGAGATACAGTATCTGTATAAACTAGAGATACAGTATCTGTTTAAACTAGAGATACAGTATCTGTATAAACTAGAGATACAGTATCTGTTTAAACTAGAGATACAGTACTAGAGATACAGTATCTGTATAAACTAGAGATACAGTACTAGAGATACAGTATCTGTATAAACTAGAGATACAGTATCTGTTTAAACTAGAGATACAGTATCTGTTTAAACTAGAGATACAGTATCTGTATAAACTAGAGATACAGTATCTGTTTAAACTAGAGATACAGTATCTGTTTAAACTAGAGATACAGTATCTGTTTAAACTAGAGATACATTACTAGAGATACAGTATCTGTATAAACTAGAGGTACAGTACTAGAGATACAGTATCTGTTTAAACTAGAGATACAGTACTAGAGATACAGTATCTGTATAAACTAGAGATACAGTACTAGAGATACAGTATCTGTTTAAACTAGAGATACAGTACTAGAGATACAGTATCTGTTTAAACTAGAGATACAGTATCTGTTTAAACTAGAGATACAGTATCTGTTTAAACTAGAGATACAGTATCTGTATAAACTAGAGATACAGTATCTGTATAAACTAGAGATACACTATCTGTTTAAACTAGAGATACAGTATCTGTTTAAACTAGAGATACAGTATCTGTTTAAACTAGAGATACAGTATCTGTTTAAACTAGAGATACAGTATCTGTTTAAACTAGAGATACAGTATCTGTTTAAACTAGAGATACAGTATCTGTTTAAACTAGAGATACAGTACTAGAGATACAGTATCTGTATAAACTAGAGATACAGTACTAGAGATACAGTATCTGTATAAACTAGAGATACAGTACTAGAGATACAGTATCTGTTTAAACTAGAGATACAGTACTAGAGATACAGTATCTGTTTAAACTAGAGATACAGTACTAGAGATACAGTATCTGTTTAAACTAGAGATACAGTATCTGTATAAACTAGAGATACAGTATCTGTTTAAACTAGAGATACAGTATCTGTTTAAACTAGAGATACAGTATCTGTTTAAACTAGAGATACAGTACTAGAGATACAGTATCTGTATAAACTAGAGATACAGTACTAGAGATACAGTATCTGTTTAAACTAGAGATACAGTATCTGTATAAACTAGAGATACAGTATCTGTTTAAACTAGAGATACAGTATCTGTTTAAACTAGAGATACAGTATCTTATAAACTAGAGATACAGTATCTGTATAAACTAGAGATACAGTATCTGTTTAAACTAGAGATACAGTATCTGTTTAAACTAGAGATACAGTATCTGTTTAAACTAGAGATACAGTATCTGTTTAAACTAGAGATACAGTATCTGTTTAAACTAGAGATACAGTATCTGTTTAATCTAGAGATACAGTACTAGAGATACAGTATCTGTTTAAACTAGAGATACAGTATCTGTATAAACTAGAGATACAGTATCTGTACAAACTAGAGATACAGTATCTGTTTAAACTAGAGATACAGTACTAGAGATACAGTATCTGTTTAAACTAGAGATACAGTACTAGAGATACAGTATCTGTTTAAACTAGAGATACAGTATCTGTTTAAACTAGAGATACACTATCTGTTTAAACTAGAGATACAGTATCTGTATAAACTAGAGATACAGTATCTGTTTAAACTAGAGATACAGTATCTGTATAAACTAGAGATACAGTACTAGAGATACAGTATCTGTTTAAACTAGAGATACAGTATCTGTTTAAACTAGAGATACAGTATCTGTTTAAACTAGAGATACAGTATCTGTTTAAACTAGAGATACAGTATCTGTTTAAACTAGAGATACACTATCTGTATAAACTAGAGATACACTATCTGTTTAAACTAGAGATACAGTATCTGTATAAACTAGAGATACAGTACTAGAGATACAGTATCTGTTTAAACTAGAGATACAGTATCTGTATAAACTAGAGATACAGTACTAGAGATACAGTATCTGTTTAAACTAGAGATACAGTATCTGTTTAAACTAGAGATACAGTACTAGAGATACAGTATCTGTTTAAACTAGATATACAGTACTAGAGATACAGTATCTGTATAAACTAGAGATACAGTATCTGTTTAAACTAGAGATACAGTATCTGTATAAACTAGAGATACAGTATCTGTTTAAACTAGAGATACAGTATCTGTATAAACTAGAGATACAGTACTAGAGATACAGTATCTGTATAAACTAGAGATACAGTATCTGTTTAAACTAGAGATACAGTATCTGTATAAACTAGAGATACAGTACTAGAGATACAGTATCTGTATAAACTAGAGATACAGTATCTGTTTAAACTAGAGATACAGTATCTGTATAAACTAGAGATACAGTACTAGAGATACAGTATCTGTATAAACTAGAGATACAGTATCTGTATAAACTAGAGATACAGTATCTGTATAAACTAGAGATACAGTATCTGTATAAACTAGAGATACAGTATCTGTTTAAACTAGAGATACAGTATCTGTATAAACTAGAGATACAGTATCTGTTTAAACTAGAGATACAGTATCTGTTTAAACTAGAGATACAGTACTAGAGATACAGTATCTGTATAAACTAGAGATACAGTATCTGTTTAAACTAGAGATACAGTATCTGTTTAAACTAGAGATACAGTATCTGTTTAAACTAGAGATACAGTATCTGTATAAACTAGAGATACAGTATCTGTATAAACTAGAGATACAGTATCTGTATAAACTAGAGATACAGTATCTGTATAAACTATAGATACAGTATCTGTTTAAACTAGAGATACAGTATCTGTTTAAACTAGAGATACAGTACTAGAGATACAGTATCTGTATAAACTAGAGATACAGTATCTGTTTAAACTAGAGATACAGTATCTGTTTAAACTAGAGATACAGTATCTGTTTAAACTAGAGATACAGTATCTGTTTAAACTAGAGATACAGTATCTGTATAAACTAGAGATACAGTATCTGTTTAAACTAGAGATACAGTATCTGTATAAACTAGAGATACAGTATCTGTTTAAACTAGAGATACAGTATCTGTATAAACTAGAGATACAGTATCTGTTTAAACTAGAGATACAGTACTAGAGATACACTATCTGTTTAAACTAGAGATACAGTACTAGAGATACAGTATCTGTATAAACTAGAGATACAGTACTAGAGATACAGTATCTGTTTAAACTAGAGATACAGTATCTGTTTAAACTAGAGATACAGTATCTGTTTAAATTAGAGATACAGTACTAGAGATACAGTATCTGTATAAACTAGAGATACAGTACTAGAGATACAGTATCTGTTTAAACTAGAGATACAGTATCTGTTTGGACTAGAGATACAGTACTAGAGATACAGTATCTGTATAAACTAGAGATACAGTACTAGAGATACAGTATCTGTTTAAACTAGAGATACAGTATCTGTTTAAACTAGAGATACAGTATCTGTTTAAACTAGAGATACAGTACTAGAGATACAGTATCTGTTTAAACTAGAGATACAGTATCTGTATAAACTAGAGATACAGTATCTGTATAAACTAGAGATACAGTATCTGTATAAACTAGAGATACAGTATCTGTTTAAACTAGAGATACAGTATCTGTTTAAACTAGAGATACAGTATCTGTTTAAACTAGAGATACAGTACTAGAGATACAGTATCTGTATAAACTAGAGATACAGTACTAGAGATACAGTATCTGTATAAACTAGAGATACAGTACTAGAGATACAGTATCTGTATAAACTAGAGATACAGTATCTGTATAAACTAGAGATACAGTATCTTATAAACTAGAGATACAGTATCTGTATAAACTAGAGATACAGTATCTTATAAACTAGAGATACAGTATCTGTTTAAACTAGAGATACAGTATCTGTTTAAACTAGAGATACAGTATCTGTTTAAACTAGAGATACAGTATCTGTTTAAACTAGAGATACAGTATCTGTTTAAACTAGAGATACAGTATCTGTTTAAACTAGAGATACAGTATCTGTTTAAACTAGAGATACAGTACTAGAGATACAGTATCTGTTTAAACTAGAGATACAGTATCTGTATAAACTAGAGATACAGTATCTGTACAAACTAGAGATACAGTATCTGTTTAAACTAGAGATACAGTACTAGAGATACAGTATCTGTTTAAACTAGAGATACAGTACTAGAGATACAGTATCTGTTTAAACTAGAGATACAGTATCTGTTTAAACTAGAGATACACTATCTGTTTAAACTAGAGATACAGTATCTGTATAAACTAGAGATACAGTATCTGTTTAAACTAGAGATACAGTATCTGTTTAAACTAGAGATACACTATCTGTATAAACTAGAGATACAGTATCTGTTTAAACTAGAGATACAGTATCTGTATAAACTAGAGATACAGTACTAGAGATACACTATCTGTATAAACTAGAGATACAGTATCTGTTTAAACTAGAGATACAGTATCTGTTTAAACTAGAGATACAGTATCTGTTTAAACTAGAGATACAGTATCTGTTTAAACTAGAGATACAGTATCTGTTTAAACTAGAGATACAGTACTAGAGATACAGTATCTGTTTAAACTAGAGATACAGTATCTGTTTAAACTAGAGATACAGTATCTGTTTAAACTAGAGATACAGTATCTGTTTAAACTAGAGATACACTATCTGTATAAACTAGAGATACACTATCTGTTTAAACTAGAGATACAGTATCTGTATAAACTAGAGATACAGTATCTGTTTAAACTAGAGACACAGTATCTGTTTAAACTAGAGATACAGTACTAGAGATACAGTATCTGTATAAACTAGAGATACAGTATCTGTTTAAACTAGAGATACAGTATCTGTTTAAACTAGAGATACAGTACTAGAGATACAGTATCTGTATAAACTAGAGATACAGTATCTGTTTAAACTAGAGATACAGTATCTGTATAAACTAGAGATACAGTACTAGAGATACAGTATCTGTTTAAACTAGAGATACAGTATCTGTATAAACTAGAGATACAGTA
>NW_026602611.1:0-14000 GCF_029448725.1 Salvelinus fontinalis
GTGTCTAGTGTTACTGTTCTGTTGTCTAACTGTGTCTAGTGTTACTGCTCTGTTGTCTAACTGTGTCTAGTGTTACTGTTCTGTTGTCTAACTGTGTCTAGTGTTACTGTTCTGTTGTCTAACTGTGTCTAGTGTTACTGTTCTGTTGTCTAACTGTGTCTAGTGTTACTGTTCTGTTGTCTAACTGTGTAGTGTCTTGTGTTACTGTTCTGTTGTCTAACTGTGTAGTGTCTAGTGTTACTGTTCTGTTGTCTAACTGTGTCTAGTGTTACTGTTCTGTTGTCTAACTGTGTCTAGTGTTACTGTTCTGTTGTCTAACTGTGTCTAGTGTTACTGTTCTGATGTCTAACTGTGTCTAGTGTTACTGTTCTGTTGTCTAACTGTGTCTAGTGTTACTGTTCTGTTGTCTAACTGTGTCTAGTGTTACTGTTCTGTTGTCTAACTGTGTAGTGTCTAGTGTTACTGTTCTGTTGTCTAACTGTGTCTAGTGTTACTGCTCTGTTGTCTAACTGTGTCTTGTGTTACTGTTATTGTTGTCTAACTGTGTAGTGTCTAGTGTTACTGTTCTGTTGTCTAACTGTGTCTAGTGTTACTGTTTTGTTGTCTAACTGTGTAGTGTCTAGTGTTACTGTTCTGTTGTCTAACTGTGTCTAGTGTTACTGTTCTGTTGTCTAACTGTGTAGTGTCTAGTGTTACTGTTCTGTTGTCTAACTGTGTCTAGTGTTACTGTTCTGTTGTCTAACTGTGTAGTGTCTAGTGTTACTGTTCTGTTGTCTAACTGTGTCTAGTGTTACTGTCCTGTTGTCTAACTGTGTCTAGTGTTACTGTTCTGTTGTCTAACTGTGTATTGTCTAGTGTTACTGTTCTGTTGTCTAACTGTGTCTAGTGTCACTGTTCTGTTGTCTAACTGTGTCTAGTGTTACTGTTCTGTTGTCTAACTGTGTCTAGTGTTACTGTTCTGTTGTCTAACTGTGTCTAGTGTTACTGTTCTGTTGTCTAACTGTGTAGTGTCTAGTGTTACTGCTCTGTTGTCTAACTGTGTCTAGTGTTACTGTTCTGATGTCTAACTGTGTCTAGTGTTACTGCTCTGTTGTCTAACTGTGTAGTGTCTAGTGTTACTGTTCTGTTGTCTAACTGTGTCTAGTGTTACTGTTCTGTTGTCTAACTGTGTAGTGTCTAGTGTTACTGTTCTGTTGTCTAAATGTGTCTAGTGTTACTGCTCTGTTGTCTAACTGTGTCTTGTGTTACTGTTATTGTTGTCTAACTGTGTAGTGTCTAGTGTTACTGTTTTTTGTTGTCTAACTGTGTAGTGTCTAGTGTTACTGTTCTGTTGTCTAACTGTGTCTAGTGTTACTGTTCTGTTGTCTAACTGTGTCTAGTGTTACTGTTTTGTTGTCTAACTGTGTAGTGTCTAGTGTTATTGTTCTGTTGTCTAACTGTGTAGTGTCTAGTGTTACTGTTCTGTTGTCTAACTGTGTCTAGTGTTACTGTTCTGTTGTCTAACTGTGTCTAGCGTTACTGTTCTGTTGTCTAACTGTGTCTTGTGTTACTGTTCTGATGTCTAACTGTGTCTAGTGTTACTGTTCTGTTGTCTAACTGTGTAGTGTCTTGTGTTACTGTTCTGTTGTCTAACTGTGTCTAGTGTTACTGTCCTGTTGTCTAACTGTGTCTAGTGTTACTGTTCTGATGTCTAACTGTGTCTTGTGTTACTGTTCTGTTGTCTAACTGTGTCTAGTGTTACTGTTCTGTTGTCTAACTGTGTCTAGTGTTACTGTTCTGATGTCTAACTGTGTAGTGTCTAGTGTTACTGTTCTGTTGTCTAACTGTGTCTAGTGTTACTGTTCTGTTGTCTAACTGTGTCTAGTGTTACTGTTCTGATGTCTAACTGTGTCTAGTGTTACTGTTCTGTTGTCTAACTGTGTCTAGTGTTACTGTTCTGTTGTCTAACTGTGTCTAGTGTTACTGTTCTGTTGTCTAACTGTGTAGTGTCTAGTGTTACTGCTCTGTTGTCTAACTGTGTCTAGTGTTACTGTTCTGATGTCTAACTGTGTCTAGTGTTACTGCTCTGTTGTCTAACTGTGTAGTGTCTAGTGTTACTGTTCTGTTGTCTAACTGTGTCTAGTGTTACTGTTCTGTTGTCTAACTGTGTCTAGTGTTACTGTTCTGTTGTCTAACTGTGTCTTGTGTTACTGTTATTGTTGTCTAACTGTGTAGTGTCTAGTGTTACTGTTCTGTTGTCTAACTGTGTCTAGTGTTACTGTTTTGTTGTCTAACTGTGTAGTGTCTTGTATAATTGTTCTGTTGTCTAACTGTGTAGTGTCTAGTGTTACTGTTCTGTTGTCTAACTGTGTCTAGTGTTACTGTTCTGTTGTCTAACTGTGTCTAGCGTTACTGGTCTGTTGTCTAACTGTGTCTAGTGTTACTGTTCTGTTGTCTAACTGTGTAGTGTCTTGTGTTACTGTTCTGTTGTCTAACTGTGTCTAGTGTTACTGTCCTGTTGTCTAACTGTGTCTAGTGTTACTGTTCTGATGTCTAACTGTGTCTTGTGTTACTGTTCTGTTGTCTAACTGTGTCTAGTGTTACTGTTCTGTTGTCTAACTGTGTCTAGTGTTACTGTTCTGTTGTCTAACTGTGTCTAGTGTTACTGCTCTGTTGTCTAACTGTGTAGTGTCTAGTGTTACTGTTCTGTTGTCTAACTGTGTCTAGTGTTACTGTTCTGTTGTCTAACTGTGTCTAGTGTTACTGCTCTGTTGTCTAACTGTGTAGTGTCTAGTGTTACTGTTCTGTTGTCTAACTGTGTAGTGTCTTGTGTTACTGTTCTGTTGTCTAACTGTGTCTAGTGTTACTGTTCTGTTGTCTAACTGTGTAGTGTCTAGTGTTACTGTTCTGTTGTCTAACTGTGTCTAGTGTTACTGTTCTGTTGTCTAACTGTGTCTAGTGTTACTGTTCTGTTGTCTAACTGTGTCTAGTGTTACTGCTCTGTTGTCTAACTGTGTCTAGTGTTACTGTTCTGTTGTCTAACTGTGTCTAGTGTTACTGTTCTGATGTCTAACTGTGTAGTGTCTAGTGTTACTGTTCTGTTGTCTAACTTTGTCTAGTGTTACTGTTCTGTTGTCTAACTGTGTCTAGTGTTACTGTTCTGTTGTCTAACTGTGTAGTGTCTTGTGTTACTGTTCTGTTGTCTAACTGTGTCTAGTGTTACTGTTCTGTTGTCTAACTGTGTCTAGTGTTACTGTTCTGTTGTCTAACTGTGTCTAGTGTTACTGTTCTGTTGTCTAACTGTGTAGTGTCTAGTGTTACTGCTCTGTTGTCTAACTGTGTCTAGTGTTACTGTTCTGTTGTCTAACTGTGTCTAGTGTTACTGTTCTGTTGTCTAACTGTGTCTAGTGTTACTGTTCTGTTGTCTAACTGTGTCTTGTGTTACTGTTCTGTTGTCTAACTGTGTCTAGTGTTACTGTTCTGTTGTCTAACTGTGTCTAGTGTTACTGTTCTGTTGTCTAACTGTGTCTAGTGTTACTGTTCTGTTGTCTAACTGTGTAGTGTCTAGTGTTACTGCTCTGTTGTCTAACTGTGTCTAGTGTTACTGTTCTGTTGTCTAACTGTGTCTAGTGTTACTGTTCTGATGTCTAACTGTGTCTAGTGTTACTGCTCTGTTGTCTAACTGTGTAGTGTCTAGTGTTACTGTTCTGTTGTCTAACTGTGTAGTGGCTAGTGTTACTGTTCTGTTGTCTAACTGTGTAGTGTCTAGTGTTACTGTTCTGTTGTCTAACTGTGTCTAGTGTTACTGTTTAGTTGTCTAACTGTGTAGTGTCTAGTGCTATTGTTCTGTTGTCTAACTGTGTAGTGTCTAGTGTTACTGTTCTGTTGTCTAACTGTGTCTAGTGTTACTGTTCTGTTGTCTAACTGTGTCTAGCGTTACTGTTCTGTTGTCTAACTGTGTCTAGTGTTACTGTTCTGTTGTCTAACTGTGTAGTGTCTTGTGTTACTGTTCTGTTGTCTAACTGTGTCTAGTGTTACTGTTCTGATGTCTAACTGTGTCTTGTGTTACTGTTCTGTTGTCTAACTGTGTCTAGTGTTACTGTTCTGTTGTCTAACTGTGTCTAGTGTTACTGTTCTGTTGTCTAACTGTGTCTAGTGTTACTGCTCTGTTGTCTAACTGTGTAGTGTCTAGTGTTACTGTTCTGTTGTCTAACTGTGTCTAGTGTTACTGTTCTGTTGTCTAACTGTGTCTAGTGTTACTGCTCTGTTGTCTAACTGTGTAGTGTCTAGTGTTACTGTTCTGTTGTCTAACTGTGTAGTGTCTTGTGTTACTGTTCTGTTGTCTAACTGTGTCTAGTGTTACTGTTCTGTTGTCTAACTGTGTAGTGTCTTGTGTTACTGTTCTGTTGTCTAACTGTGTCTAGTGTTACTGTTCTGTTGTCTAACTGTGTAGTGTCTTGTGTTACTGTTCTGTTGTCTAACTGTGTAGTGTCTAGAGTTACTGTTCTGTTGTCTAACTGTGTAGTGTCTAGTGTTACTGTTCTGTTGTCTAACTGTGTCTTGTGTTACTGTTATTGTTGTCTAACTGTGTAGTGTCTAGTGTTACTGTTCTGTTGTCTAACTGTGTCTAGTGTTACTGTTTTGTTGTCTAACTGTGTAGTGTCTTGTGTTATTGTTCTGTTGTCTAACTGTGTAGTGTCTAGTGTTACTGTTCTGTTGTCTAACTGTGTCTAGTGTTACTGTTCTGTTGTCTAACTGTGTCTAGCGTTACTGGTCTGTTGTCTGTGTCTAGTGTTACTGTTCTGTTGTCTAACTGTGTAGTGTCTTGTGTTACTGTCCTGTTGTCTAACTGTGTCTAGTGTTACTGTCCTGTTGTCTAACTGTGTCTAGTGTTACTGTTCTGATGTCTAACTGTGTCTTGTGTTACTGTTCTGTTGTTCAACTGTGTCTAGTGTTACTGTTCTGTTGTCTAACTGTGTCTAGTGTTACTGTTCTGTTGTCTAACTGTGTCTAGTGTTACTGCTCTGTTGTCTAACTGTGTAGTGTCTAGTGTTACTGTTCTGTTGTCTAACTGTGTCTAGTGTTACTGTTCTGTTGTCTAACTGTGTCTAGTGTTACTGCTCTGTTGTCTAACTGTGTAGTGTCTAGTGTTACTGTTCTGTTGTCTAACTGTGTAGTGTCTTGTGTTACTGTTCTGTTGTCTAACTGTGTCTAGTGTTACTGTTCTGTTGTCTAACTGTGTAGTGTCTTGTGTTACTGTTCTGTTGTCTAACTGTGTCTAGTGTTACTGTTCTGTTGTCTAACTGTGTAGTGTCTTGTGTTACTGTTCTGTTGTCTAACTGTGTAGTGTCTAGAGTTACTGTTCTGTTGTCTAACTGTGTAGTGTCTAGTGTTACTGTTCTGTTGTCTAACTGTGTCTTGTGTTACTGTTATTGTTGTCTAACTGTGTAGTGTCTAGTGTTACTGTTCTGTTGTCTAACTGTGTCTAGTGTTACTGTTTTGTTGTTTAACTGTGTAGTGTCTTGTGTTATTGTTCTGTTGTCTAACTGTGTAGTGTCTAGTGTTACTGTTCTGTTGTCTAACTGTGTCTAGTGTTACTGTTCTGTTGTCTAACTGTGTCTAGCGTTACTGGTCTGTTGTCTAACTGTGTCTAGTGTTACTGTTCTGTTGTCTAACTGTGTAGTGTCTTGTGTTACTGTTCTGTTGTCTAACTGTGTCTAGTGTTACTGTCCTGTTGCCTAACTGTGTCTAGTGTTACTGTTCTGATGTCTAACTGTGTCTTGTGTTACTGTTCTGTTGTCTAACTGTGTCTAGTGTTACTGTTCTGTTGTCTAACTGTGTCTAGTGTTACTGTTCTGTTGTCTAACTGTGTCTAGTGTTACTGCTCTGTTGTCTAACTGTGTAGTGTCTAGTGTTACTGTTCTGTTGTCTAACTGTGTCTAGTGTTACTGTTCTGTTGTCTAACTGTGTCTAGTGTTACTGCTCTGTTGTCTAACTGTGTAGTGTCTAGTGTTACTGTTCTGTTGTCTAACTGTGTAGTGTCTTGTGTTACTGTTCTGTTGTCTAACTGTGTCTAGTGTTACTGTTCTGTTGTCTAACTGTGTAGTGTCTAGTGTTACTGTTCTGTTGTCTAACTGTGTCTAGTGTTACTGTTCTGTTGTCTAACTGTGTCTAGTGTTACTGCTCTGTTGTCTAACTGTGTCTAGTGTTACTGTTCTGTTGTCTAACTGTGTCTAGTGTTACTGTTCTGATGTCTAACTGTGTAGTGTCTAGTGTTACTGTTCTGTTGTCTAACTGTGTCTAGTGTTACTGTTCTGTTGTCTAACTGTGTCTAGTGTTACTGTTCTGTTGTCTAACTGTGTAGTGTCTTGTGTTACTGTTCTGTTGTCTAACTGTGTCTAGTGTTACTGTTCTGTTGTCTAACTGTGTCTAGTGTTCCTGTTCTGTTGTCTAACTGTGTCTAGTGTTACTGTTCTGTTGTCTAACTGTGTCTTGTGTTACTGTTCTGTTGTCTAACTGTGTCTAGTGTTACTGTTCTGTTGTCTAACTGTGTAGTGTCTAGTGTTACTGCTCTGTTGTCTAACTGTGTCTAGTGTTACTGTTCTGTTGTCTAACTGTGTCTAGTGTTACTGTTCTGATGTCTAACTGTGTCTAGTGTTACTGCTCTGTTGTCTAACTGTGTAGTGGCTAGTGTTACTGTTCTGTTGTCTAACTGTGTAGTGTCTAGTGTTACTGTTCTGTTGTCTAACTGTGTCTTGTGTTACTGTTATTGTTGTCTAACTGTGTAGTGTCTAGTGTTACTGTTCTGTTGTCTAACTGTGTCTAGTGTTACTGTTTAGTTGTCTAACTGTGTAGTGTCTAGTGTTACTGTTCTGTTGTCTAACTGTGTAGTGTCTAGTGTTACTGGTCTGTTGTCTAACTGTGTCTAGTGTTACTGTTCTGTTGTCTAACTGTGTAGTGTCTTGTGTTACTGTCCTGTTGTCTAACTGTGTCTAGTGTTACTGTCCTGTTGTCTAACTGTGTCTAGTGTTACTGTTCTGATGTCTAACTGTGTCTTGTGTTACTGTTCTGTTGTTCAACTGTGTCTAGTGTTACTGTTCTGTTGTCTAACTGTGTCTAGTGTTACTGTTCTGTTGTCTAACTGTGTCTAGTGTTACTGCTCTGTTGTCTAACTGTGTAGTGTCTAGTGTTACTGTTCTGTTGTCTAACTGTGTCTAGTGTTACTGTTCTGTTGTCTAACTGTGTCTAGTGTTACTGCTCTGTTGTCTAACTGTGTAGTGTCTAGTGTTACTGTTCTGTTGTCTAACTGTGTAGTGTCTTGTGTTACTGTTCTGTTGTCTAACTGTGTCTAGTGTTACTGTTCTGTTGTCTAACTGTGTAGTGTCTTGTGTTACTGTTCTGTTGTCTAACTGTGTCTAGTGTTACTGTTCTGTTGTCTAACTGTGTAGTGTCTTGTGTTACTGTTCTGTTGTCTAACTGTGTAGTGTCTAGAGTTACTGTTCTGTTGTCTAACTGTGTAGTGTCTAGTGTTACTGTTCTGTTGTCTAACTGTGTCTTGTGTTACTGTTATTGTTGTCTAACTGTGTAGTGTCTAGTGTTACTGTTCTGTTGTCTAACTGTGTCTAGTGTTACTGTTTTGTTGTTTAACTGTGTAGTGTCTTGTGTTATTGTTCTGTTGTCTAACTGTGTAGTGTCTAGTGTTACTGTTCTGTTGTCTAACTGTGTCTAGTGTTACTGTTCTGTTGTCTAACTGTGTCTAGCGTTACTGGTCTGTTGTCTAACTGTGTCTAGTGTTACTGTTCTGTTGTCTAACTGTGTAGTGTCTTGTGTTACTGTTCTGTTGTCTAACAGTGTCTAGTGTTACTGTCCTGTTGCCTAACTGTGTCTAGTGTTACTGTTCTGATGTCTAACTGTGTCTTGTGTTACTGTTCTGTTGTCTAACTGTGTCTAGTGTTACTGTTCTGTTGTCTAACTGTGTCTAGTGTTACTGTTCTGTTGTCTAACTGTGTCTAGTGTTACTGCTCTGTTGTCTAACTGTGTAGTGTCTAGTGTTACTGTTCTGTTGTCTAACTGTGTCTAGTGTTACTGTTCTGTTGTCTAACTGTGTCTAGTGTTACTGCTCTGTTGTCTAACTGTGTCTAGTGTTACTGTTCTGTTGTCTAACTGTGTCTAGTGTTACTGTTCTGTTGTCTAACTGTGTCTAGTGTTACTGTTCTGTTGTCTAACTGTGTCTAGTGTTACTGTTCTGTTGTCTAACTGTGTAGTGTCTTGTGTTACTGTTCTGTTGTCTAACTGTGTAGTGTCTAGTGTTACTGTTCTGTTGTCTAACTGTGTCTAGTGTTACTGTTCTGTTGTCTAACTGTGTCTAGTGTTACTGTTCTGTTGTCTAACTGTGTCTAGTGTTACTGTTCTGATGTCTAACTGTGTCTAGTGTTACTGTTCTGTTGTCTAACTGTGTCTAGTGTTACTGTTCTGTTGTCTAACTGTGTCTAGTGTTACTGTTCTGTTGTCTAACTGTGTAGTGTCTAGTGTTACTGTTCTGTTGTCTAACTGTGTCTAGTGTTACTGCTCTGTTGTCTAACTGTGTCTTGTGTTACTGTTATTGTTGTCTAACTGTGTAGTGTCTAGTGTTACTGTTCTGTTGTCTAACTGTGTCTAGTGTTACTGTTTTGTTGTCTAACTGTGTAGTGTCTAGTGTTACTGTTCTGTTGTCTAACTGTGTCTAGTGTTACTGTTCTGTTGTCTAACTGTGTAGTGTCTAGTGTTACTGTTCTGTTGTCTAACTGTGTCTAGTGTTACTGTTCTGTTGTCTAACTGTGTAGTGTCTAGTGTTACTGTTCTGTTGTCTAACTGTGTCTAGTGTTACTGTCCTGTTGTCTAACTGTGTCTAGTGTTACTGTTCTGTTGTCTAACTGTGTATTGTCTAGTGTTACTGTTCTGTTGTCTAACTGTGTCTAGTGTCACTGTTCTGTTGTCTAACTGTGTCTAGTGTTACTGTTCTGTTGTCTAACTGTGTCTAGTGTTACTGTTCTGTTGTCTAACTGTGTCTAGTGTTACTGTTCTGTTGTCTAACTGTGTAGTGTCTAGTGTTACTGCTCTGTTGTCTAACTGTGTCTAGTGTTACTGTTCTGATGTCTAACTGTGTCTAGTGTTACTGCTCTGTTGTCTAACTGTGTAGTGTCTAGTGTTACTGTTCTGTTGTCTAACTGTGTCTAGTGTTACTGTTCTGTTGTCTAACTGTGTAGTGTCTAGTGTTACTGTTCTGTTGTCTAAATGTGTCTAGTGTTACTGCTCTGTTGTCTAACTGTGTCTTGTGTTACTGTTATTGTTGTCTAACTGTGTAGTGTCTAGTGTTACTGTTTTTTGTTGTCTAACTGTGTAGTGTCTAGTGTTACTGTTCTGTTGTCTAACTGTGTCTAGTGTTACTGTTCTGTTGTCTAACTGTGTCTAGTGTTACTGTTTTGTTGTCTAACTGTGTAGTGTCTAGTGTTATTGTTCTGTTGTCTAACTGTGTAGTGTCTAGTGTTACTGTTCTGTTGTCTAACTGTGTCTAGTGTTACTGTTCTGTTGTCTAACTGTGTCTAGCGTTACTGTTCTGTTGTCTAACTGTGTCTTGTGTTACTGTTCTGATGTCTAACTGTGTCTAGTGTTACTGTTCTGTTGTCTAACTGTGTAGTGTCTTGTGTTACTGTTCTGTTGTCTAACTGTGTCTAGTGTTACTGTCCTGTTGTCTAACTGTGTCTAGTGTTACTGTTCTGATGTCTAACTGTGTCTTGTGTTACTGTTCTGTTGTCTAACTGTGTCTAGTGTTACTGTTCTGTTGTCTAACTGTGTCTAGTGTTACTGTTCTGATGACTAACTGTGTAGTGTCTAGTGTTACTGTTCTGTTGTCTAACTGTGTCTAGTGTTACTGTTCTGTTGTCTAACTGTGTCTAGTGTTACTGTTCTGATGTCTAACTGTGTCTAGTGTTACTGTTCTGTTGTCTAACTGTGTCTAGTGTTACTGTTCTGTTGTCTAACTGTGTCTAGTGTTACTGTTCTGTTGTCTAACTGTGTAGTGTCTAGTGTTACTGCTCTGTTGTCTAACTGTGTCTAGTGTTACTGTTCTGATGTCTAACTGTGTCTAGTGTTACTGCTCTGTTGTCTAACTGTGTAGTGTCTAGTGTTACTGTTCTGTTGTCTAACTGTGTCTAGTGTTACTGTTCTGTTGTCTAACTGTGTCTAGTGTTACTGTTCTGTTGTCTAACTGTGTCTTGTGTTACTGTTATTGTTGTCTAACTGTGTAGTGTCTAGTGTTACTGTTCTGTTGTCTAACTGTGTCTAGTGTTACTGTTTTGTTGTCTAACTGTGTAGTGTCTTGTATAATTGTTCTGTTGTCTAACTGTGTAGTGTCTAGTGTTACTGTTCTGTTGTCTAACTGTGTCTAGTGTTACTGTTCTGTTGTCTAACTGTGTCTAGCGTTACTGGTCTGTTGTCTAACTGTGTCTAGTGTTACTGTTCTGTTGTCTAACTGTGTAGTGTCTTGTGTTACTGTTCTGTTGTCTAACTGTGTCTAGTGTTACTGTCCTGTTGTCTAACTGTGTCTAGTGTTACTGTTCTGATGTCTAACTGTGTCTTGTGTTACTGTTCTGTTGTCTAACTGTGTCTAGTGTTACTGTTCTGTTGTCTAACTGTGTCTAGTGTTACTGTTCTGTTGTCTAACTGTGTCTAGTGTTACTGCTCTGTTGTCTAACTGTGTAGTGTCTAGTGTTACTGTTCTGTTGTCTAACTGTGTCTAGTGTTACTGTTCTGTTGTCTAACTGTGTCTAGTGTTACTGCTCTGTTGTCTAACTGTGTAGTGTCTAGTGTTACTGTTCTGTTGTCTAACTGTGTAGTGTCTTGTGTTACTGTTCTGTTGTCTAACTGTGTCTAGTGTTACTGTTCTGTTGTCTAACTGTGTAGTGTCTAGTGTTACTGTTCTGTTGTCTAACTGTGTCTAGTGTTACTGTTCTGTTGTCTAACTGTGTCTAGTGTTACTGTTCTGTTGTCTAACTGTGTCTAGTGTTACTGCTCTGTTGTCTAACTGTGTCTAGTGTTACTGTTCTGTTGTCTAACTGTGTCTAGTGTTACTGTTCTGATGTCTAACTGTGTAGTGTCTAGTGTTACTGTTCTGTTGTCTAACTTTGTCTAGTGTTACTGTTCTGTTGTCTAACTGTGTCTAGTGTTACTGTTCTGTTGTCTAACTGTGTAGTGTCTTGTGTTACTGTTCTGTTGTCTAACTGTGTCTAGTGTTACTGTTCTGTTGTCTAACTGTGTCTAGTGTTACTGTTCTGTTGTCTAACTGTGTCTAGTGTTACTGTTCTGTTGTCTAACTGTGTAGTGTCTAGTGTTACTGCTCTGTTGTCTAACTGTGTCTAGTGTTACTGTTCTGTTGTCTAACTGTGTCTAGTGTTACTGTTCTGTTGTCTAACTGTGTCTAGTGTTACTGTTCTGTTGTCTAACTGTGTCTTGTGTTACTGTTCTGTTGTCTAACTGTGTCTAGTGTTACTGTTCTGTTGTCTAACTGTGTCTAGTGTTACTGTTCTGTTGTCTAACTGTGTCTAGTGTTACTGTTCTGTTGTCTAACTGTGTAGTGTCTAGTGTTACTGCTCTGTTGTCTAACTGTGTCTAGTGTTACTGTTCTGTTGTCTAACTGTGTCTAGTGTTACTGTTCTGATGTCTAACTGTGTCTAGTGTTACTGCTCTGTTGTCTAACTGTGTAGTGTCTAGTGTTACTGTTCTGTTGTCTAACTGTGTAGTGGCTAGTGTTACTGTTCTGTTGTCTAACTGTGTAGTGTCTAGTGTTACTGTTCTGTTGTCTAACTGTGTCTAGTGTTACTGTTTAGTTGTCTAACTGTGTAGTGTCTAGTGCTATTGTTCTGTTGTCTAACTGTGTAGTGTCTAGTGTTACTGTTCTGTTGTCTAACTGTGTCTAGTGTTACTGTTCTGTTGTCTAACTGTGTCTAGCGTTACTGTTCTGTTGTCTAACTGTGTCTAGTGTTACTGTTCTGTTGTCTAACTGTGTAGTGTCTTGTGTTACTGTTCTGTTGTCTAACTGTGTCTAGTGTTACTGTTCTGATGTCTAACTGTGTCTTGTGTTACTGTTCTGTTGTCTAACTGTGTCTAGTGTTACTGTTCTGTTGTCTAACTGTGTCTAGTGTTACTGTTCTGTTGTCTAACTGTGTCTAGTGTTACTGCTCTGTTGTCTAACTGTGTAGTGTCTAGTGTTACTGTTCTGTTGTCTAACTGTGTCTAGTGTTACTGTTCTGTTGTCTAACTGTGTCTAGTGTTACTGCTCTGTTGTCTAACTGTGTAGTGTCTAGTGTTACTGTTCTGTTGTCTAACTGTGTAGTGTCTTGTGTTACTGTTCTGTTGTCTAACTGTGTCTAGTGTTACTGTTCTGTTGTCTAACTGTGTAGTGTCTTGTGTTACTGTTCTGTTGTCTAACTGTGTCTAGTGTTACTGTTCTGTTGTCTAACTGTGTAGTGTCTTGTGTTACTGTTCTGTTGTCTAACTGTGTAGTGTCTAGAGTTACTGTTCTGTTGTCTAACTGTGTAGTGTCTAGTGTTACTGTTCTGTTGTCTAACTGTGTCTTGTGTTACTGTTATTGTTGTCTAACTGTGTAGTGTCTAGTGTTACTGTTCTGTTGTCTAACTGTGTCTAGTGTTACTGTTTTGTTGTCTAACTGTGTAGTGTCTTGTGTTATTGTTCTGTTGTCTAACTGTGTAGTGTCTAGTGTTACTGTTCTGTTGTCTAACTGTGTCTAGTGTTACTGTTCTGTTGTCTAACTGTGTCTAGCGTTACTGGTCTGTTGTCTGTGTCTAGTGTTACTGTTCTGTTGTCTAACTGTGTAGTGTCTTGTGTTACTGTCCTGTTGTCTAACTGTGTCTAGTGTTACTGTCCTGTTGTCTAACTGTGTCTAGTGTTACTGTTCTGATGTCTAACTGTGTCTTGTGTTACTGTTCTGTTGTTCAACTGTGTCTAGTGTTACTGTTCTGTTGTCTAACTGTGTCTAGTGTTACTGTTCTGTTGTCTAACTGTGTCTAGTGTTACTGCTCTGTTGTCTAACTGTGTAGTGTCTAGTGTTACTGTTCTGTTGTCTAACTGTGTCTAGTGTTACTGTTCTGTTGTCTAACTGTGTCTAGTGTTACTGCTCTGTTGTCTAACTGTGTAGTGTCTAGTGTTACTGTTCTGTTGTCTAACTGTGTAGTGTCTTGTGTTACTGTTCTGTTGTCTAACTGTGTCTAGTGTTACTGTTCTGTTGTCTAACTGTGTAGTGTCTTGTGTTACTGTTCTGTTGTCTAACTGTGTCTAGTGTTACTGTTCTGTTGTCTAACTGTGTAGTGTCTTGTGTTACTGTTCTGTTGTCTAACTGTGTAGTGTCTAGAGTTACTGTTCTGTTGTCTAACTGTGTAGTGTCTAGTGTTACTGTTCTGTTGTCTAACTGTGTCTTGTGTTACTGTTATTGTTGTCTAACTGTGTAGTGTCTAGTGTTACTGTTCTGTTGTCTAACTGTGTCTAGTGTTACTGTTTTGTTGTTTAACTGTGTAGTGTCTTGTGTTATTGTTCTGTTGTCTAACTGTGTAGTGTCTAGTGTTACTGTTCTGTTGTCTAACTGTGTCTTGTGTTACTGTTCTGTTGTCTAACTGTGTCTAGTGTTACTGTTCTGTTGTCTAACTGTGTCTAGTGTTACTGTTCTGTTGTCTAACTGTGTAGTGTCTAGTGTTACTGCTCTGTTGTCTAACTGTGTCTAGTGTTACTGTTCTGTTGTCTAACTGTGTCTTGTGTTACTGTTCTGTTGTCTAACTGTGTCTAGTGTTACTGTTCTGTTGTCTAACTGTGTCTAGTGTTACTGCTCTGTTGTCTAACTGTGTAGTGTCTAGTGTTACTGTTCTGTTGTCTAACTGTGTCTAGTGTTACTGTTCTGTTGTCTAACTGTGTCTAGTGTTACTGCTCTGTTGTCTAACTGTGTAGTGTCTAGTGTTACTGTTCTGTTGTCTAAC
>NW_026602612.1:0-12500 GCF_029448725.1 Salvelinus fontinalis
AGACCCTGCCAGAGACCACTGACTGTGACTAACCTAGACCCTGCAAGAGACCACTGACTGTGACTAGCCTAGACCCTGCCAGAGACCACTGACTGTGACTAACCTAGACCCTGTCTAGACCACTGACCGTAGCTAACCTATACCCTGCCAGAGACCACTGACTGTGACTAACCTAGACCCTGCCAGAGACCACTGACTGTGACAAACCTAGACCCTGCAAGAGACCACTGACTGTGACTAACCTAGACCCTGCCAGAGACCACTGACTGTAGCTAACCTAGACCCTGCCAGAGACCACTGACTTTGACTAACCTAGACCCTGTCAGAGACCACTGACTGTGACTAACCTAGACCCTGCCAGAGACCACTGACTGTGACTAACCTAGACCCTGCCAGAGACCACTGACTGTAGCTAACCTAGACCCTGCCAGAGACCACTGACTGTGACTAGCCTAGACCCTGTCAGAGACCACTGACTGTAGCTAACCTAGACCCTGCCAGAGACCACTGACTGTGACTAGCCTAGACCCTGTCAGAGACCACTGACTGTAGCTAACCTAGACCCTGCCAGAGACCACTGACTGTGACTAACCTAGACCCTGCCAGAGACCACTGACTGTGACTAGCCTAGACCCTGCCAGAGACCACTGACTGTGACTAACCTAGACCCTGTCAGAGACCACTGACTGTAGCTAACCTAGACCCTGCCAGAGACCACTGACTGTGACTAACCTAGACCCTGCCAGAGACCACTGACTGTGACTAGCCTAGACCCTGCCAGAGACCACTGACTGTGACTAACCTAGACCCTGCCAGAGACCACTGACTGTAGCTAGCCTAGACCCTGCCAGAGACCACTGACTGTAGCTAGCCTAGACCCTGCCAGAGACCACTGACTGTAGCTAGCCTAGACCCTGCCAGAGACCACTGACTATGACTAGCCTAGACCCTGTCAGAGACCACTGACTGTGACTAGCCTAGACCCTGCCAGAGACCACTGACTGTAGCTAGCCTAGACCCTGCCAGAGACCACTGACTGTAGCTAGCCTAGACCCTGCAAGAGACCACTGACTGTAGCTAGCCTAGACCCCGCCTGAGTAGTCTTGTTTCACTGCCAAAAATAAAATGAAACTATCTAGTGTTCAGCGAAATAACAACATAATGTCAAATACAGGCAGCCTAGTCAAATAATTAGGACAGGCCAGCCCCATACTATTGTGGAGGACTTAAGTCTTCCTGCTGCAATGGATATGCTGGGGGAAAAGGCCCCAAAAACTATACAGACAATGACTTCATCAAACAACACTGTTTCACGACGCATCAGTGACATGGCGGGAGATGTTTTGAAACAGTTACTGCTTCGCATACAAGCCAGTGAATTATATGTGTTGCATCTGGATGAGTCAACAGACCTGGCACAGCTCCTGGTATATGTCCGTTACTTTTATGGGGGGTCAATTGAGGAAGACATCCTCTTCTGCAAACCACTGGAAACCAGGACAACATGAGAGGATATTTTTACTGGACAACTTTGTGACATCATATGGACTTTGGTGGTCAAGATGTGTTGGTATCTGTACTAATGGTGCAACAGCCATGACAGGGAGACATAGTGGAGTGGTAACGCACGTACAAGCAGTTGCTCCCGACGCCACTTGGGTACACTGCAGCATCTACCCGAAAAGCTCTTGCTGCCAAGGGAATGCCCGACAGCTTGAAAGACGTTTTGGACAATACAGTGAAAATGGTTTACTTGGTTAAAGCAAGGCCCCTGAACACTCGTATATTTTCTGCATTATGCAGTGATATGGGCAGCGACCATGTAAGGCAGGGGTGTCAAACTCATTCCACGGAGGGCCTAGTGTCTGCAGGTTTTTGGTTTTCCCTTTCAATAAAGCCCTAGACAACCAGGTGTGGGGAGTTCCTAACTAATTAGTGATGTTAATTCATCAATCAAGTACAAGGGAGGAGCGAAAACCCGCAGACACTCGGCCCCCCGTGGAATGAGTTTGACACCTGTGATGTAAGGCTTTTACAATATACAGAAGTGGGCTGGCTTTCAAGGGGCAAAGTATTGATACTTTTTTTTAAATCGAGAGACGAGCTTAAAGTTTTCTTTACTGACCATCATTTTCACTTGTCTGACCGCTTGCAGGATGACGAGTTTCTCACACGACTGGCCTATCTGGTTGATGTTTTTCAGGATTACAGAGACTTCGCAACTATATTCAATGTGCAGGACAGAATTGAGGCTATGATTAAGAAGTTGGAACTCTTTTCTGTCTGCATTAACAAGGACAACACACAGGTCTCTCCATCATTGTATGATTTTTTGTGTGCAAATTAACTCAAGCTTACGGACATTGTCAAATGTGATATAGCGAAGCACCTGAGTGAGCTGGGTGTGCAATTATGCAGGTACTTACCCGAAACGGACGACACAAACAACTGCATTTGTTATCCCTTTCATGCCCTGCCTCCAGTCCACTTACCGATGTCTGAACAAGAGAGCCTCATCGAAATTGCAACAAGCGGTTCTGTGAAAATTTAATCAGAAGCCACTGACAGATTTCTGGATTGGGCTGCGCTCAGAGTATCTTGCCTTGGCAAATCGCTCTGTTAAGCCACTGATGCTCTTTGCAACCACGTATCTATGTGAGAGTGGATTCTCGGCCCTCACTAGCATGAAAACTAAATACAGGCACAGACTGTGTGTGGAAAATGATTTAAGACTGCGACTCTCTCCAATGCAACCCAACATTGCAGTTCTGTGCATCCTTTCAAGCACACCCTTCTCATTAACCTGTGGTGAGTTATTCACATTTTTTGATGAACAAATAAGGTTTTAAATGTAAGATGGTTAAATAAAATGGACAATTCTTGATCATTATTATATTATTATTTGTGCCCTGGTCCTATAAGAGCTCTTTGTCACTTCCCACAAGCCAGGTTGTGACAAAAACACTAATTCTTATGTTTAATAAATGTATTGTATAGTGTGTGTGTGTGGCAGGCTTACAATGATGGCAAAAAACAACATTTGAGAGTTTTTTTTTTCTTTTTTTTTTTTACCGTTATTTTACCAGGTAAGTTGACAGAACACGTTCTCATTTGCAGCAACGACCTGGGGAATAGTTACAGGGGAGAGGAGGGGGATGAATGAGCCAATTGTAAACTGGGGATTATTAGGTGACCATGATGGTTTGAGGGTCAGATTGGGAATTTAGCCAGGACACCGGGGTTAACACCCCTACTCTTACGATAAGTGCCATGGGATCTTTAATGACCTCAGAGAGTCAGGACACCCGTTTAATGTCCCATCCGAAAGACGGCACCCTACACAGGGCAGTGTCCCCAATCACTGCCCTGGGGCATTGGGATATTTTTTAGACCAGAGGAAAGAGTGCCTCCTACTGGCCCTCCAACACCACTTCCAGCAGCATCTGGTCTCCCATCCAGGGACTGACCAGGACCAACCCTGCTTAGCTTCAGAAGCAAGCCAGCAGGGGTATGCAGGGTGGTATGCTGACCTTGGTGCTAGAGGGGGTACGCAGCTGGAGGTTGAATGTTTGAAGGGATACGGGACTAAGAAAGGTTTGGGAACCACTGGTCTAGAATATCATTGTATGCTGTAGCGTTACGATTTCCCTTCACTGGAACTAAAGGCCTAGCCGAACCATGAAAAACAGCACCCAACCATTATTCCTCTTACAGACGTCACTATGCATTCGGGCCATCGGACTGCCAGAAGCCTGATTCATCACTTCAGAGAACATGTTTCGACTGCTCCAGAGTCCAATGGCGGGACGCTTTACACCACTACAGCCGAGGCTTGGTGTTGCGCATGGTAATCTTAGGCTGCTCGACCATATGGAAAACCATTTCATGTTCTTGTGCTGACGTTGCTTCCAGAAGCAGTTTGGAACTCAGTAGTGAGTGTTGTAACTGAGGACAGTCAATTTTTATGCGCTACGTGCTTCAGCACTCGGCGGTCCCGTTCTGTGAGCTTGTGTGGCCTACCACTTTGCGACTGAGCCGTTGTTGCTCCTAGATGTTTCCACTTCACAATAACAGCACTTACAGTTGACCGGGGCAGCTCGACAGGGCAAAAATTTGAACTGACTTGTTGGAAAGGTGGCATCCTATGACGCTGCCACGTTGAAAGTCAATGAGATCTTCAGTAAGGCCATTCTACTGCCAATGTTTGTCTATGGAGATTGAATTACATTTACATTACATTTAAGTCATTTAGCAGACGCTCTTATCCAGAGCGACTTACAAGTACATACATTCATACTTTGTTTGTACTGGCCCCCCGTGGGAAATGAACCCACAACCCTGGCGTTGCAAGCGCCATGCTCTACCAACTGAGCCACACGGGGCCTGAATGGCTGTGTGTTCGATTTTATACACCTGTCAGCAACGGGTGTGGCTGAAATATCCAAATCCACTAATTTGAAGGGGTTTCCACAAACTTTAGTATATATAGTGTATTTTTTACTTGACTCTATCCTCCATTTGAGATCAATCAATCAATCAATCAAGTTTATTTGATATAGCCCTTCGTACATCAGCTAATATCTCGAAGTGCTGTACAGAAACCCAGCCTAAAACCCCAAACAGCTAGTAATGCAGGTGTAGAAGCACGGTGGCTAGGAAAAACTCCCTAGAAAGGCCAAAACCTAGGAAGAAACCTAGAGAGGAACCAGGCTATGAGGGGTGGCCAGTCCTCTTCTGGCTGTGCCGGGTGGAGATTATAACAGAACATGGCCAAGATGTTCAAAAATGTTCATAAGTGACAAGCATGGTCAAATAATAATCATGAATAATTTTCAGTTGGCTTTTCATAGCTGATCATTAAGAGTTGAAAAACAACAGGTCTGGGACAGGTGGCGGTTCCATAACCGCAGGCAGAACAGCTGAAACTGGAATAGCAGCAAGGCCAGGCGGACTGGGGACAGCAAGGAGTCACCACGGGCGGCAGTCCCGACGCATGGTCCCAGGGCCCAGGTCCTCCGAGAGGAAGAAAGAGAGAAGGAGAAAATTAGAGAGAGCCAAGATTTTCAAAATGTTCATAAATGACAAGCATGGTCAAATAATAATCAGGAATAAATCTCAGTTGGCTTTTCATAGCCGATCATTAAGAGTTGAAAACAGCAGGTCTGGGACAGGTAGGGGTTCCATAACCGCAGGCAGAACAGTTGAAACTGGAATAGCAGCAAGGCCAGGCGGACTGGGGACAGCAAGGAGTCACCACGGCCGGTAGTCCCGACGTATGGTCCTAGGGCTCAGGTCCTCCGAGAGAAAGAAAGAGAGAAGGAGAAAATTAGAGAGAGCCAAGATTTTCAAAATGTTCATAAATGACAAGCATGGTCAAATAATAATCAGGCTTAAATCTCAGTTGGCTTTTCATAGCCGATCATTAAGAGTTGAAAACAGCAGGTCTGGGACAGGTAGGGGTTTCGTAACCGCAGGCAGAACAGTTGAAACTGGAATAGCAGCAAGGCCAGGCGGACTGGGGACAGCAAGGTGTCAGCATGCCCGGTAGTCCTGACGTATGGTCCTAGGGCTCAGGTTCTCAGAGAGAAAGAGAGAACGAGAGAATTAGAGAGAGCATACTTAAATTCACACAGGACAGTGGATAAGACAGGAGAAGTACTCCAGGTATAACCAACTGACCCTAGCCCCCCGACACATAAACTACTGCAGCATAAATACTGGAGGCTGAGACAGGAGCGGTCAGGAGACACTGTGGCCCCATCCGAAGAAACCCCCGGACAGGGCCAAACAGGAAGGATATAACCCCACCCACTTTGCCAAAGCACAGCCCCCGCACCACTAGAGGGAAATCCTCAACCACCAAATTACAATACTGAGACAAGGCCGAGTATAGCCCACAAAGGTCTCCACCACAGCACAAACCAAGGGGGGGCGCCAACCCAGACAGGAAGATCACGTCAGTAACTCAACCCACTCAAGTGACGCACCCCTCCTAGGGACGGCATGAAAGAGCACCAGCAAGCCAGTGACTCAGCCCCTGTAACAGGGTTAGAGGCAGAGAATCCCAGTGGAGAGAGGGGAACCGGCCTGGCAGAGACAGCAAGGGCGGTTCGTTGCTCCAGAGCCTTTCCGTTCACCTTCACACTCCTGGGCCAGACTACACTCAATCATATGACCTACTGAAGAGATAAGTCTTCAGTAAAGACTTAAAGGTTGAGACCGAGTCTGCGTCTCTCACATGGGTAGGCAGACTGTTCCATAAAAATGGAGATCTATAGGAGAAAGCCCTGCCTCCCGCTGTTTGCTTAGAAATTCTAGGGACAATTAGGAGGCCTGCGTCTTGTGACCGTAGCGTACGTATTGGTATGTACGGCAGGACCAACTCGGAAAGATAAGTAGGAGCAAGCCCATGTAACGCTTTATAGGTTAACAGTAAAACCTTGAAATCAGCCCTTGCCTTAACAGGAAGCCAGTGTAGGGAAGCTAGCACTGGAGTAATATGATCAAATTTCTTGGTTCTAGTCAGGATTCTAGCAGCCGTATTTAGCACTAACTGAAGTTTATTTAGTGCTTTATCCGGGTAGCCGGAAAGTAGAGCATTGCAGTAGTCTAACCTAGAAGTAACAAAAGCATGGATAAATTTTTCTGCATCATTTTTGGACAGGAAAATGTCTGATTTTTGCAATGTTACGTAGATGGAAAAAAGCTGTCCTTGAAACAGTCTTGATATGTTCGTCAAAAGAGAGATCAGGGTCAAGAGTAACGCCGAGGTCCTTCACAGTTTTATTTGAGACGACTTTACAACCATCAAGATGAATTGTCAGGTTTAACAGAAGATCTCTTTGTTTCTTGGGACCTAGAACAAGCATCTCTGTTTTGTCCGAGTTTAAAAGTAGAACGTTTTCAGCCATCCACTTCCTTTTGTCTGAAACACAGGCTTCTAGCGAGGGCAATTTTGGGGCTTCACCATGTTTCATTGAAATGTACAGCTGTGTGTCATCCGCATAGCAGTGAAAGTTAACATTATGTTTTCGAATAACATCCCCAAGAGGTAAAATATATAGTGAAAACAATAGTGGTCCTAAAACAGAACCTTGAGGAACACCGAAATGTACAGTTGATTTGTCAGAGGACAGACCATTCACAGAGACAAACTGATATCTTTCCGACAGGTAAGATCTAAACCAGGCCAGAACTTGTCCGTGTAGACCAATTTGGGTTTCCAGTCTCTCCAAAAGAATGTGGTGATCGATGGTGTCAAAGGCAGCACTAAGGTCTAGTAGCACGAGGACAGATGCAGAGCCTCGGTCTGACGCCATTAAAAGGTCATTTACCACCTTCACAAGTGCAGTCTCAGTGCTATGATGGGGTCTAAAACCAGACTGAAGCATTTCGTATACATTGTTTGTCTTCAGAAAGGCAGTGAGTTGCTGCGCAACAGCTTTTTCTAAAATTTTTGAGAGGAATGGAAGATTCGATATAGGCCGATAGTTTTTTATATTTTCCGGGTCAAGGTTTGGCTTTTTCAAGAGAGGCTTTATCACTGCCACTTTTAGTGAGTTTGGTACACATCCGGTGGATAGAGAGCTGTTTATTATGTTCAACATAGGAGGGCCAAGCACAGGAAGTAGCTCCTTCAGCAGTTTAGTAGGAATAGTATCCAGTATGCAGCTTGAAGGTTTAGAGGCCATGATTATTTTCATCATTGTGTCAAGAGATATAGTACTAAAACACTTATGTGTCTCTCCCGATCCCAGGCCCTCGCAGAGCTGTGCAGATCCAGGACAGCTAAGCCCCGGAGGAATACGCAGATTCAAAGAGGAGTCCGTAATTTGCTTTCTAATGGTCATGATCTTTTCCTCAAAGAAGTTCATGAATTTATTACTGCTGAAGTGAAAGCCATCCTCTCTTGGGGAATGCTGCTTTTTAGTTAGCTTTGCAACAGTATCAAAAAGAAATTTGGGATTGTTCTTATTTTCCTCGATTAAGTTGGAAAAGTAAGATGATCGAGCAGCAGTGAGGGCTCTTCGGTACTGCACGGTACTGTCTTTCCAAGCTAGTCGGAAGACTTCCAGTTTTGTGTGGCGCCATTTCCGTTCCATTTTCCTGGAAGCTTGCTTCAAAGCTCGGGTATTTTCTGTATACCAGGGAGCTAGTTTCTTATGACAAATGTTTTTCGTTTTTAGGGGTGCAACTGCATCTAGGGTATTGCGCAAGGTTAAATTGAGTTCCTCAGTTAAGTGGTTAACTGATTTTTGTCCTCTGACGTCCTTGGGTAGGCAGAAGGAGTCTGGAAGGGCATCAAGGAATTTTTGTGTTGTCTGAGAATTTATAGCACGACTTTTGATGCTCCTTGGTTGGGGTCTGAGCAGATTATTTGTTGCGATTGCAAACGTAATAAAATGGTGGTCCGATAGTCCAGGATTATGTGGAAAAACATTAAGATCTACAACATTTATTCCATGGGACAAAACTAGGTCCAGAGTATGACTGTGGCAGTGAGTAGGTCCAGAGACATGTTGGACAAAACCCACTGAGTCGATGATGGCTCCGAAAGACTTTTGGAGTGGGTCTGTGGACTTCTCCATGTGAATATTAAAATCACCAAAAATTAGAATATGATCTGCTATGACTACAAGGTCTGATAGGAATTCAGGAAACTCAGAGAGGAACGCTGTATATGGCCCAGGAGGCCTGTAAACAGTAGCTATAAAAAGTGATTGAGTAGGCTGCATAGATTTCATGACTAGAAGCTCAAAAGACGAAAACGCCATTTTTTTTTTTGTAAATTGAAATTTGCTATCGTAAATGTTAGCAACACCTCCGCCTTTGCGGGATGCACGGGGGATATGGTCACTAGTGTAACCAGGAGGTGAGGCCTCATTTAACACAGTAAATTCATCAGGCTTAAGCCATGTTTCAGTCAGGCCAATCACATCAAGATTATGATCAGTGATTAGTTCATTGACTATGATTGCCTTTGAAGTGACGGATCTAACATTAAGTAACCCTATTTTGAGATGTGAGGTATCACGATCTCTTTCAATAATGGCAGGAATGGAGGAGGTCTTTATCCTAATAAGATTGCTAAGGCGAACACCGCCATGTTTAGTTTTGCCCAACCTAGGTCGAGGCACAGACACAGTCTCAATGGGTATGGCTGAGCTGACTACACTGACTGTGCTATTGGCAGACTCCACTAAGCTGGCAGGTTGGCTAACAGCCTGCTGCCTGGCCTGCACCCTATTTCATTGTGGGGCTAGAGGAGTTAGAGCCCTATCTATGTTGGTAGATAAGATGAGAGCACCCCTCCAGCTAGGATGGAGTCCGTCACTCCTCAGCAGGTCAGGCTTGGTCCTGTTTGTGGGTGAGTCCCAGAGATAAAATGTTTTGTATTCAACTACAGTGCCTTCAGAAAGTATTCACACCCTTGACTTTATCCACATTTTGTTGTATTACAAGGTGGGATTAAAATGGATTGAATTGTAATTTTTTGGTCAACAAACATGAAACACTAATATGAAAACACTAAAATGAAACACTAATATATCTTGATTGCACAAGTAATATACCTGTATGTTAGAATCACCTTTCGCAGCAATTACAGCTGTGAGTCTTTCTGGGTAAGTCTCTAAGAGCTTTGCACACCTGGATTGTACAATATTTGCACATTCTTTTTTAAATGTATTATTCAAGCTCTGTCAAGTTGGTTGTTAATCATTGCTAGACAGCCATTTTCAAGTTTTGCCATAGATTTTCAAGACGATTTTAAGTCAAAACTGTAACTAGGCCACTCAGGAATATTCAGTGTCATCTCCAGTGTATATTTGGCCTTGTGCTTTAGGTTATTGTCCTACTGAAATGTGAATTTGTCTCCCAGTGTCCATTGGAAAGCAGACTGAACCAGGTTTTCCTCTAGGATTTTTCCTGCACTTAGCTCTATTCCGCTTCTTTTTATCCTAAAAAACTCCCTTGTCCTTGCCAATGACAAGCATACCCATAACATGATAAGGCCACCACCATGCTTGAAACTATGAAGAGTGGTACTCAATGATGTGTTGTGTTGGATTTGCCCCAGACATAACGCTTGCCCCAGACATAACGCATAACGCTTTGTATTCCGAACATTTAGGTTAGTATTGTGGAGGAACTACAATGTTGTTGATCAATCCTCAGTTTTCTCCTATCAAAGCCATTAAACTCTGTAACTTTTTTAAAGTCCCCATTGGCCTCATGGTGAAATCCCTGAGCGGTTTCCTTCCTGTCCATCAACTGAGTTAGGAAGGACGCCTGTATATTTGTAGTGACTGGGTGTATGGATACACCATCCAATGTGTGATTAATAACTTCACCATGCTCAAAGGGATATTTCATGTTAATTTTTACCCATCAACCAATATGTGCCCTTCTTTGTGAGGAATTGGAAAACCTTCATGGTCTTTGGGGTTGAATCTGTGTTTAAAATTCACTGCTCGACTGAGGGACCTTACAGATAGGTCTGTGTGGGGTACAGAGATGAGGTAGTCATTCAAAACTCATGTTAAACACTATTATTGCACACAGAGTCCATGCATCTTATTATATGACTTCTTACTCCTGAACCTATTTAGGTTTGAATACTTATTGACTCAAGACATTTCAGCTTTTGATTTTTAATTAATTTGTAATTAATAAAAGAAAACACAATTCCACTTTGACATTATGGGATATAGTGTGACACAAAATCTCAATGTAATCCATTTTAAATTCAGGCTGTAACAACAAAATGTGGAAAAAGTCAAGGGATGTAAATACTTTCTGAAGACACTGTAAATATAGAAAACCTTTGACTACTTTAATAAGTGAATTTGTCCAAATACTTATGACTTCTCCAAATGTAGGGACTAAATCATACAGTTCTGTAACGATCGTCCTGGAAAGAAGGGGACCAAAACGCATCGGGGTAAGTGTTCATTATAATTTAATAAATAACCTGAACACTGGAAAAACCAAAAACAACAAAGAGAGTGAACGAAACGAAACAGTTCTGTCTGGTGCAACAACACAAAACAGAAAACTACCCACAAAACACAGGTGGGAAAAGGCTACTTAAGTATGGTTCTCAATCAGAGACAACGATAGACAGCTGCCTCTGATTGAGAACCACACCCGGCCAAACACATAGAAATAGACAACATAGAACAAACACATAGAATGCCCACCCCAACTCACGCCGTGACAAGTCCATTCATTTCTAAACAGTTAAACAGATATGCATGAAAATACCATCAAATATAAGGTGACATTCTGCACTGTCACCTCATATAAAACATTTGATCTCAAATCCAAAATTCTGAAGTACAGAGCCAAATTCAAAATGTTTGCTTCACTGTCCAAATACATACGGAGAGGAATTTACGTTCAAAGACATGTTTTGAATTTGAATATCCTAACCAGACTTCGTTGTTATTCCTGTGCCAACGTTGACATGCAGGATGACTTTCTCCTTTAGAGCTGCAGTAAAACAAACACCCATCTAATCGATGCGCTCCAGATACCATATGCAAATGAGCAGTGATGAGCAATCAGTGGTGAGTAAAGGGTTGCCAAGCGATGGATATGTAATTATGAGAAATGCTAATAGAAAATCACCTGCTGTCTTTTGGTGTCACCAGTCTGGTTGGCATTCACTGGGGTGCATCTCAATAGTCTGAATTGACTTCCTTTCCTTGTTTCCTTTTTCATTTTCCTTTGATCTATATGCAGTGCCGCTAAAGAACTGGACAGGAGTAATCACATTTCTAGAGGGCATCCTATTACTTTGGCCTTTTAAAGAGCAGAGGGAGGAAAGGAGACGAGGAGAGGAAGCCACTTGTTAAGTCTATTGAAATACACCCTCTCTTTAGCTTCCTCCTCAGAGGTCATATGGAAATCAATTGACCTCTAGCTATAGACGCTGAAATCCATTGATGCCCATCAGATGTCAGGTGATGTTTGTCGTCCAGTACACCAGGGTTGGATTCATTAGGGCACACCGTAGCAAAACATAAATAAAAAAAATTCTATGGAAAACAGAAACAAGCATATTTTTTTTACTGGACAAGTCCATATAGTCCTTCCCTGTTTCAGTTAGTTTTCCTCTCCGTTTGATGCCGAATGAATACGACCCAGTTCTGCGACAGCCTCACCTTCCAGATTGGGGTTTAATCATCCTGACCTTTCTGTGTCAGAAAATGGGGACGTTTGAGGTTAATCACATGAATCTGGGATGGGAGTGATGCTTGGATGCCCATCTGCCCAGAGATCCCATATTATATCCCCCATGGCTTAGAACTCCCAGTCCCTCCACTGACAACTGACATTGTTATTCTGTCTGTGTGTGTCTGTGTGTGTGTGTGAGCTCAGCTTAGTTTACCATCGATGAATATACATTTCAGTACCATGGACAGCTCCCAATACTAGGGACAACCAGTAAACACCTAAAGAGGGGTGGGAGTGTATAGGAGTCTATTGGACAAGTG
>NW_026602613.1:0-13960 GCF_029448725.1 Salvelinus fontinalis
TGTCTTAAAGGATATGGAGAATTTTCCAAATATCATTATGATACGAGTATCTTTTGTAATTATCCATAATAATAGAGAAAAGTCTAAAAGGGGATGTCAAAAGAAAGATACAAAATAAAAGCCCTGCTGGTGGAACAAAATATTTGTGAAACAAAACATTTCCCCCCCCCCCCCCCCCCCCCCCCCCCGATAAAAAGTAAAACAAATGTAAAATATATGTCAACAATCCTTCCTCCAACGGACCCTTCTATGGATTAAATGTGGTGAAAATCCACAAAATAATTATTATTTTTGCTCTAGTTTCTTCAGGAATCACCCTAATAGCTTTTATAATACAATAATGTGGCACACAGACTGACTTTCTAGTTGACCTCCCTTTCTCAAGTAGTTAATGTTTCCTCTTTCAGAATCTATTCATAATCCACTTCCTATTTACATGTTAAACTCTAATTCTGTTCAAAATCATTGACATCACTGTGGAACCAATGTGTCTGATTAACTTTCCCTCACACTCCATGGCCCTGGGACAGGACCTTTCTCTTTGGGTCACATAGAATCATGATTCCAGAGTCTCTTATTGGTTGCAGTGCATCAAGCAATAGTTGTGTGCCACATCAGATTGCTATATCATATGATGTGGTTAACTGTTCTGTTAATAAACATCTAATCTAGGCGTTCTGGGATCTGGCATGCGTCTTCAATGGAGTCAGCATGGAGGGTGGCCATTGGGTTTCAGAACCATAGATTTCACAAAACCTGCAACTAATGTAAGCTGACAGAGTAGGTAACTGCTCACTGCTCCATGACTGCCTTCTGACACTGTTTGCCTTCATTCCAACCTCTCCCACCACTGTGGATTATATTTATAGCCTTCTCATAAAAGTATGAGGCCTCCACTATGCTGACAAAGCTATCTAGCATCTAACTCATTGCAATTTGAACCCTACATTAAAATGCTTAATCGGGTATAGACTTGTTATTGGTTGTGTAGCAGATGGGGATCTGTGAAACTCAGTCCTCAGCCTGCAGCGTCTCCACTTGTGCTGCTGAATAGTTCGCTTTTTGGTGGCGCGACTGGTTAAGACGCTTCAGGAGATAATGTGTTTGTGAGAGACTTCCTGGGTTTGAGCCTTGTTACATTGTGCTCGGAAAGTATTCAGACCCCTTGACTTTTTCCATATTTACGTCACAGCCTTACACGGAACCCAAACCGGCTGCGCGCGTGCGCCATCGTGCATCAATGTATTTTCTCCCCCCACACCAAACGCGATCACGACACGTAGGTTAAAATACCAAAACAAACTCTGAACCAATTATATTAATTTAGGGACAGGTCGAAAAGCATTAAACATGTATGGCAATTTAGCTAGTTAGCTTGCACTTGCTAGCTAACGTTAATTTGCCCTATTTAGCTAGCTTGCTGTTGCTAGCTAATTTGTCCTGGGATATAAACATTGAGTTGTTATTTTACCTGAACTGCAACAAGGTCCTCTATTCCGACAAATTCATCCACACATAAAACGGCCAACTGAATCGTTTCTAGTCATCTCTCCTCCTTCCAGGCTTTTTCATCGTTGAACTTATATGGTGATCGCATCTAAACTTTCATAGTATTACCATGACAACCGGCAAAACAGTTCGTCTTTCAATCACCCACGTGGATATAACCAATGAGGAAATGGCACGGGTACCTGCCATGGGTACCTGCTTCTATAAACCAATGAGGAGATGGGAGAGGCAGGACTTTCAGCGCGATCTGCGTCAGAAATAGGAATGACTTCTATTTCAGCCCTTGGTAACGCAGACGCTCGTTGACGCGCGCGAGCAGTGTGGGTGCAATAATTGAATAACATGGATTTCTAAATGTATTTTGCGACGCTCGCGCACGCGACGTGTTCGGTCTGGTCAGCATGTTATTCTGTAATGTTTTTTTCCCTCCTCATCAATCCACACACAATACCCCATAAGGACACAGCAAAAACATGTTTTTAGAAATATTTGCAAAAACAAAAAACGGAAATATCACATTTACATAAGTATTCAGTCCCTTTACTCAGTACTTTGTTGAAGCACCTTTGACAGTGATTACAGCCTCGAGTCTTCTTGTGTATGACGCTACAAGCTTGGCACACCTGTATTTGTGGAGTTTCTCCAATTCTTCTCTAGAGATCCTCTCAAGCTCTGTCAGGTTGGATGGGGAGCGTCGCTGCACATCTATTTTCAGGTCTCTCCAGAAATGTTCGATGGGGTTCAAGTCCGGGCTCTGGCTGGGCCACTCAAGGACATTCAGAGACATGTACCGAAGCCACTCCTGCATTGTCTTGGCTGTGTGCTTAGGGTCATTGTCCTGTTGGAAGGTGAACTTTTGCCCCAGTCTGAGGTCCTGAGCGCTCTGGAGCGAGTTTTTATCAAGGATCTCTCTGTACTTTGCTCCTTTCATCTTTGCCTCGATCCTGACGATTTTACTAGTCCCTGCCGCTGAAAAACATCCCCACAGCATGATGCTGCCACCACCATGCTTCACCGTAGGGATGGTGCCAGGTTTCCTCCGGACGTGACGCTTCGCAATCAGGCCAAAGAGTTCAATCTTGGTTTCATCAGACCAGAGAATGTTGTTTCTCATGGACTGAGAGTCCTTTTGGTGCCTTTTGGCAAACACGAAGCGGTCTCCTTTTACTGAGGAGTGGCTTCCGTCTGGCCACTATCATTAAGGTCTGATTGGTGGAGTGCTGCAGAGATGGTTGTCCTTGAACTCTGGAGCTCTAGAGCTCTGTCAGTGTGAACATCTGGTTCTTTGTCACCTCCCTGAACAAGGCCCTTCTCTCCCGATTACTCAGTTTGGCCATGCGGCCAGCTCTAGGAAGAGTCCTGGTCGTTCCAAACTTTTTGCATTTAAGAAGGATGGAGGCCACTGTGTTCTTGGGGACCTTCAATGCTGCAGAAAGTGGTCTGAATACTTTCCGAATGCACTGTATGTGCCGAATCAGGAAGAAGTGGTGATCGCAAAGCAAGCAGTGTGACGTCCTTTACACTTGGTTCAAGTGAACATTGACAGCACAATTAATAAGAATATTCTGTTGCACAAGTTATTCCCACACCCAGTCAGGAAGATGTTTCGGGAAGCTAAGAAATATCCAAGGGCCGAAGTTGGAGAATAACAACACCTGGTCGCATCTTCGGGTCACCAAGTCTCCAAACCTACAATTAAACGCCATTTCCACAACAACTCGTTGGAAGGGTTCCTGAGTGGCACAGTGGTCTAAGGCACTGCATATTTTTTTTAAAGGGTTTCCAGAAAAAAGCCTTATGGAGAGAATCCAACAAATGTAAATGCTGATGATCTTCATTTGCATAAAGGTCGTTAGTAAGGTAAAAAATATATATTTAAACATATTAAATAAAATACCAGGACCTTTTAGGTGGCGGAGATTTGAGTATTTTGAAACATGTGTATTACTTGTGAAACAAAATCTCTTTCTCTGAGCAATTGTGTTATGTTATGTAGTAGGTAAAAAGAGTGGCAGGCCACAGTTATTTAACACACTACTATGATACACATCCCATCCCCAGGGGCCAGTGGAGGCGGGGCCAGTGGAGGAAGCTCTGGTCTGCATTATAGGTCTGTGCACAGCTGGGAGGGATTACTGAGCTAATCAGCTGAACCATCTCCAACCAGCAGGGCTTTTATTTAGTATCCACTGTCCCCACACAGACACACACTCAACACGGTCCACACACTCATACTTTCAGGTTCATGCACACACCTAGTCAGGTTACAGAACAACAAGCCTTGGTCCCCTGAACAATGTGAGTATGGTGAAACACTGCGGTTGTTTAAATGTTCCGTAACAATTACAATAAATAATAAAAAGTTCCCATTATTTTTGGCATAAATTATTGCTCAGTATTTGTATTATTTATTGTACAAATCTTTATAAAGGGTGCCAATAATTTTGAAGTTGACTGTACATTGAGTGTACAAAACATTAAGAACATCTTAATATTGAGTTGCACCCCCCTGTTTGCCCTCCCAACAGCCTCAATTTGTTGGGGCATGGACTCTACAAGGTGTAGAAAGCGTTCCACAGGGATGCTGGCCCATGTTGACTCCAATGCTTCCCACAGTTGTGTCAAGTTGGCTGGATGTGTATTGGGCGGTGGACCATTATTGATACACACAGGAAACTGTTGAGTGTGTAAACCCCCAGCAGCATTGCAGTTCTTGACACAAACCGGTGCGCCTGGCACCTACTACCATACCCCATTCAAAGGCACTTAAATATTTTGTCTTGCCCATTCACCCTCTGAATGGCACACGTTGCCCATTCACCCTCTGAATGGCACACGTACACTATCCATGTCTCAATTGTCTCAAGGCTTAAAAACACTTATTTAACCTGTCTCCTCCCCTTCATCTACACTGATTGATTTAACAAGTGACATCAATAAGGGATTATAGCTTTCACCTGGTCAGTCTGTTGTGGAAAGAGCAGGTGTTCCTAATATTTTGTACACTCAGTGTGTATGTTATGTACTTACCATGCTACCAGTATATTATATTTACAACATGCATTAAGTGGCAAATATCAACACACTAGGCTCGTCCATACTGAGAAGGCATGATCTAATGAAGGCTATGGGGGACGTGCATCAAGATGGCAGAATAGATGTCACATCATTGTTTCAGCTCCATCCACAGAGTTTTATACTACAGTCTGTGACATGGTTCAATGTGACAATATTTTGAGTCTAAAAATACGATTCTCTTCTTCAATAGTGTGCAGTGAATTCATACTAGATGAAAAGCCTGAATGGCATTATAAAATATACTTTTTTATTATGTAACATGAATTACAAACAATCAATTCAATGCAATAAAGGTCATTCAGCCCTGGCAGTTAAAAGGCAATAATCATACCGTTAAGATAAACATTTTGAAAGATGTTCCATTGTGCTTCCTTCTACACACAACTATCTACTGCGGTGATCCCCGGTCTGTTTCCTGAAGAGCACACATACACACACACTCACCACAGTAGTCCAGAAATACTTCCTGCCAGACAGCCCAGGGGAAGTCCTTGTTGAGTATAGCCGTTGATCCCCAGTTTCCTAAAACACTCAAACACGTTGTCTGTAAATATGCCAGCCAACCAACTGTCAGGGAAAGCCCTCACTACATGCTGACTCACAGACGGACAGGGTGGAGAGGTTAACTGTGGTTATTATTAACTGTTTGTTTTGACAATGCTTTAGGTTCCTCCCATTCCTCAATGCTTTAGGCTCCTCCGATTCCCCAATGCTTTAGGCTCCTCCGATTCCCCAATGCTTTAGGCTCCTCCGATTCCCCAATGCTTTAGGCTCCTCCAATTCCCCAATGCTTTAGGCTCCTCCGATTCCTCAATGCTTTAGGCTCCTCCAATTCCTCAATGCTTTAGGCTCCTCCGATTCCCCAATGCTTTAGGCTCCTCCAATTCCTCAATGCTTTAGGCTCCTCCAATTCCTCAATGCTTTAGGCTCCTCCGATTCCACAATGCTTTGGGCTCCTCCGATTCCACAATGCTTTAGGCTCCTCCGATTCCACAATGCTTTAGGCTCCTCCGATTCCCCTCCAGGATCTCTTTCAGGCACCTCCACTAACCTTTGCAGTGGCAGGCAAAGGAAAGGCCCCCTGTGTAGCGTCTTCTAACCTTGGTGTTCAGCACCCTCTATTGGAGAAGAGTTATACTAAATGTTGTTTGGAGATTTGCAATAAATAGCAAGTCCCATGAGGTGGGATCATGTTAGTTAAGGCATGCAACAAAAACATATTCAAAACAATTTGCAGTGGAAAACAAAACATTAACCCTTCGCCTACAAATTCCACAGCCCCGCGGAAATCTAAAATAATTAAAAAAATCCCTGCTGTAGGAGAGAGGAATACCGTCATGGGTATTCCATGACAAAACGTTAGTAAAAAACACCCTAAATATGTTGAGAACTCGAAATGAACTTTCTTCTGTAGATTCTTGTTTTTTTTTATGACACAATTCCAACCCTCCTCCTTTATCCGGGCTTGGGACTGGCAAAAGTGACCCAAAAGAGACATTCTGGCGGAGTTACTTAGTTTTTTTTTTTTTTTTTTTTTTTTAGTTTAGTTTTCTTAATTTGGTTTGGTTTTAAACCTTATGGTCCACTTAGGAGCCTACAACAAGTCACAGTAAAACATGAAAAATGTTTTTCATTTTTTTGTATACAATCTAAATGGACCAAAAAGAGACAATAGAAAAAACTGTCAATGGAAATGTGAGAAAATTATGGTAACTAGTCCGGCCCTAATTCAGGTAAATTGTTTTTTAAAATGTAAGCCAGGGCGGGATCAGCCAGCGGCGGCGGTTTCCCGCATATGCGATTCATTTGCAGTCTGGACGCGGAGGGGTGAACATCTCCTGCTCTGACTGCAGCTAGAAGGGACTGCTGCTGAGGACTGGGCCGCCTGTGAGTGCTTTGGGACTGGGGTGGGGCCCACGGCAGCACCCGCTGCTCGTTGAGAAGAGTAAGAACGATACGTGCTTTCACGTCAGAGTCTCCAAACGTCTCCAATAACACCAGAAAAAGTCGCTAAATTTGTCGCTAGTCACTTTTTTGAAAATGTATCGCTAGAGGGGTCTGAATACTCGCTAAATATAGCGACAAAGTCGCTAAATTGGCAACACTGGTAGAGGGGTGTTTGTCCGACCATCAAGCATCCCGGAAATGTGTCTTTTTTTTCATTATTTACCATTTAATTTCTATAATCTAAATAATCTGAAACGCAATCAAAACAAAGAGCAAATGCATCCAACACATTTGTAAACGTCGCACGCTTGATGTAGTTAATGTGTGCAATGACTATGGGAACACATACTAAACTTTTCATTACTTTAATACACATATAAGTGAATTTGGCTAAATACTTTTGCTCCCCTAAGATGTCTAAACAGTTCACCAGATATGGATGAAAATACGCTCAAATTAAAGTCATTATTTGATTTCAAATCTATACTCTATACTCCAAACATTTGGAGTATAGAGTCAAAAGATGAGAAAGTGCTCTAGCACCCCTGAAAAATCAGATTTAAAAAAATATAATAATAAAAAAAAGAATGTAAAACATTCTTTACTAGGGCTTTACTAGTCAGTCCTGTATTAGAGGACCGATACAGACCGATACAGCCGCGTGCCACACCAAAATGTTCACTTTCACTTACTAGGTTGAAGTAACTTAGATTAATTGAACTCAACATGAAATTTTGATTGGACTTGATGAAATATGTTAAGGCAGCAGGGTAGCTAACACAGGGTAACTTTTTTAAGTTGACTCAAACCAATATTTGACATTGTATGTGCTCCACACAGAAATCTGTATCTAGTCTGTAATTAAGAAAGAATAATCAGCCATATCCATAATAAATCCTTTGTCCTCAAAGAGAGGGAGGAGGAGGATGCCTCTCCAGTGACAGCCACACACACTCCTCCACATTTAACCCAGTTGTAGTATGAGATAAGGGAACAACCGGTAGCTGCATTTATTCTATTTTCACTATTCTCTCTCACAGGCTGTTAGCCGTTGGTTGTGCTCTGATCACTAGTGGGTTTTTGTTGCGCTCAGTGGAAATGTGCTCTGTTGGAAATCGGTCTCTCACAAAAAACGTCTGTATGGTTCGAAAGGTTTGGCCTACGAACTATTATGATCCCATCAGAAAATCCCCCAGTACCAGCTGAATAAAATGAATGATAAGGAAACAATGCCTAAAATAAGGGGATAAATACAATATATATATATATAGTTTGCTGATCATTCTTATATCTCTCAGATATAGGACAGACACTTCAGAAAAAAACTTCACTATCTGTTGTTTCATTAAGTGAATGTACGACATATGCTGAAATGCATTATGTACATATATGCACAAATTGAATGTGAGATTGTGTTGGTTATTCAAATGCCTTTCTATTGGCTAAGCAGTAATGCCAAATAAAATATTTATTCCAATATTTTTCTACTTATTTTTTCAATACCTTAAAGTGGTCTTAAAATTAAAATAGCTAAATCATCCTTGGTAGGATCATCTTAAAACAATTTAATGTTTGCTTTGAACCCCCCCCCCCCCCCCCCCCCCTCCCCCGGCTTAGACTCTCTAGATGTCACGCCCTGACCTTAGAGATCCTTTTTATGTCTCTATTTTGGTTTGGTCAGGGCGTGAGTTGGGGTGGGTATTCTATGTTCTATGTTGTGTAGTTCTATGTTTTGGCTGGGTAGGGTTCTCAATCAGGGACAGCTGTCTATCGTTGTCTCTGATTGAGAACCATACTTAGGCTGCCCTTTTTCCCACCTGTCTTTGTGGGAAGTTGACTTTGTTTAGGGTACAGAGCCTTTAGCTTCACGGTTTGTTTTTGTAGTGTTTATTGTTTTGTTCGGCGTCATTTTTATTAATAAAAGGAAATGTACGCTCACCACGCTGCACCTTGGTCCTCTCCTTTCAACAGCCGTGACACTAGATCAGGGGTTCTTAAAATGATTCAGCCTGGAACCCAAATGAGAAATTCTGTGTCTTTCTGGGACCCAAGCTTATGAAAACATGCAACTATATGTAAATATCGGTACATTTCATTGCCCTTATGCCAGCCTAAAACAAATGCAATAAAGACAAATAACAATGAAATTAAATAGCTATTCATTTTTATTTTTCCCCATTAAAAACACTGTCTAGGTTGGAACTGTTGCTGTTAAAGTACAATAAATAATTTTCATTCTGAACTGGAATAAACTGATTGATCAAATCACACTGATGTAGACCAGAAAACAAACACAAAGCTCTAATGAGAGGTGTGTGGCTGAAGCTTCAACAAGCATGTCTATTCTGGACTCTGTTTCTGACTGTACAACACTGAGGTCAGGCTCAGCATGGAGTCTGTTTCTGATAGTACAACACTGAGGTCAGGCTCAGCATGGAGTCTGTTTCTGACAGTACAACACTGAGGTCAGGCTCAGCATGGAGTCTGTTTCTGACAGTACAACACTGAGGTCAGGCTCAGCATGGAGAGTCTGTTTCTGACAGTACAACACTGAGGTCAGGCTCAGCATGGAGTCTGTTTCTGACAGTACAACACTGAGGTCAGGCTCAGCATGGAGTCTGTTTCTGATAGTACAACACTGAGGTCAGGCTCAGCATGGAGTCTGTTTCTGACAGTACAACACTGAGGTCAGGCTCAGCATGGAGTCTGTTTCTGACAGTACAACACTGAGGTCAGGCTCAGCATGGAGTCTGTTTCTGACAGTACAACACTGAGGTCAGGCTCAGCATGGAGTCTGTTTCTGACAGTACAACACTGAGGTCAGGCTCAGCATGGAGTCTGTTTCTGTACTTTTTTTTTTGTATGCCAAAGTTGAGAACCCTGACAAACTGCCAAACTGGATCAGAACATCTATTGCTTTCTCAGTCAAGCAGGAGACCACTTCCTACTATAGATGAACAACCCAGAACTGTGTGAGTGTGTTTGCCTCAAAAAACATCTTGCTTCAATCAGTTTATTCCAGTTCAGAATAAAAAAAATGTAACGTGTATTTTAACAGCAATAGTTCCAACCTAGACTTGTTTTCTCCAATCATTTCTACAGTAAGATGTACAGTCGGCCTGATCATTTTTTCATCTTCATATGTACTGTTACTTAAGATTGCCCTATCAGTAGTTAGCTAGCTTGCTTTGGCTAACTTTAGCTAGCTAGCTATTAGCTGTGTAGAAGGGGATTGTTGGAAAGAGAAACACATCTACTTCTATGAGAGATGGTACTCCCTTATTTCTGCTGATCATCATCTGTTCTAACATTATAACAATGCCTTGCTAGCTGACTAACTTTTCCACTGTCAAAGCATTGTTTTCTGAAGCATTCTGCCCTGTTCTGAAAGAATACCCTGAGGTTGACTGTCATGCTCAGTGTTACCAGGCCCAGCTAAAATTTCTATCCCAATGACCTCTGAAAACCCACACACAAGGCCTTAAAACTAGCCCCCCCCAACAAAAAAATTTGCAGCAAGAGAGGAGTTGTCACATTTATCCATAAAACCATTTTTCCATAACGTTTTTGAGATAATTAAGGAATATCTACGTAATTTTTAAAGGCGTAGGTTAAGAAGCAAAATTAGTTTTTCCATCAAAGTAATAATTCTTGCAAGTTTAAGAATATGTCGCAAGACAAAAGATAAATCTCCCTCAGACTCTCCAGATCATTTTCTATCAATGGATGTCGATTTAACTTGTTTTGACTGCTATGATTAAACAATAGGGCCCTAGGAGGTGTGGTGTATGTCCAATATACCACAGTTAATGGCTGTCCTTTGGACATAGCCTTTAGCCGTGGTATATTGGCCATATACCAGAAAACCCAGAGGAGCCTTATTGCTATTATAAACTGGTTAACAATGTAATTAGAATAGTAAAACATTATTTTTTTCTGTTATTCCCATGGTACACAGTCTGATATATCATGGCTTTCAACCAATCAGCATTCAGAGCTCAAACCACCCAGTTTATAATTGTAATTGTAAACTGGGTGGGTGGAGCCCTGAATGCTGATTGGCTGACAGCTGTGGTATATCAGACCTTACCACGGATATGACAGAACGTTTATTTGTACTGCTCTAATTATGTTGGTAACCAATTTATTATAGCAATAAGGCACCCCAGGGGTTTGTGATATATGGCCAATATACCACTAAAGGCTGTGTCCAGACACTGTGTTGCGTGGTGCGTTAGAACAGCCCTTAGCCTTGGTATATTGGTCATATACAACACCTCCTCTGGCCTTATTGCTTAAATAAATGTGCATAACTATAGATAAATCCAGCAGGAGAGTTTGAGTGATGAAAGTCGGACAGAGCATCTCAATCTCTGTGCAAGAAACACTTGGATAAACTTTTTTTTTTAAATCGAATTTTAGGTTATTTTCAAATGCCAGATGTTAAGACTACAAACCGTTATGAATGGCCTATTTGCGAGATTGACTTATTTCAATAGGCATAGGCTAGGCATACTGACTAAAATCTGGGTATAACATTATAGTTCAACTTCGCCTTGGTTTGCTGAGCTAGATGTCGGTAGCCTATAGCCCCTGAAAAGGCCAACATCTAATTTCAGGGAAAAGTCCACAAGGAATCTGACATTAAATGTGGAGAATGATACATTCGCGATAGAGCTGTGACCATCATCACAATTGATAACTTCCTGTCTTTCCCCATAACAGAAGCACGTGGGGGAGTTCCATAACTTCCATTTCAAATGTCCACTCGCGCAGCGCTCCAGACCCTAGAACTGAGCACGAGTAAAACCTTTCGCTTGATACAGGTATCCATAACACGTCGACATTTGAATGCAATTTACTTTAAACCACCTGTGAGCGAATTTATCTAAAGAGTTCTAGTGCGCCAAAAGTCATTTTCCAATGCATTGTTGCCGTGATCAGTTCTAGCACGTTAATGTTATACGGAAAAGGGGTGTCTCCATAATGACCAATATAAACAGCCGACCTACAAATGGTAGAAAGTTGTCACGATGTGCTGCTAGTCCTCCTTGACACAGCTGCCTCTGCTGTAGAACTCTATCAACGCCACGCCCCCTTCCCCACTCTTCATGCATTCACTCACTCAGTAACAACCTGCTCACTGCCTGATAGTCAGCCGCAGCGGGTTAAAGTTACATTTATTTTATGTTTTTAATGTATTGGTCACGACATTGTTTTCAAAGTGGCCCAATTTTGCGCAAGAACCGCAAACATGGCAACACTGGTCATGCTGTGTATGTTTGGTCAGGACGTGTCGTTTTAATTTGTTCGTTTTGAGTGACTCATTACTATGCACACAAAACACATTGTGGGCGCTCGTCGTTATTTCTCATAGTTTGTAAGAAACGAAGAAAGAGAAAAGCATCGCTGTATTTGCGTTTCATGGCGATTTAGCTCAGTCAGAATTTAGGCAGCGGCGAGTGGAAATGACAAGTCATTGGCTGACAGCGCATCATCTGCTGCTGAAGACAGCGTTGCAGCGTTTGGGTCGCTGAGTGATCTTCAAGAAAACCGCGAAGTTCACGGGCATCTCCCTCCCACTCGCTCAGCTGCCAAACTGACACCGCTGCTAAGCAGAGAGCGCACTGAACAGAGAGCGCTATTGCACTTGGCCAAACCAATTCCAGCAATTAATTAAATAATTATACATTTAATCTAACACGTTGCGACCCACCATTAAAAGGTCTGCAAACCATACTTTAAGAAAGGCTGCTCTAGACTAGAGGGTTAATAGTTAGGCCTTGGAAATCAAATCTTTACAGCCCTGAACAATGAATATGCTCTTGGTATCTTTTTCATTTTATCCAAAGCGTTTGAAACGGTTGATCATGAAACATGACTTTCTAAATTATTACGGTTTTCATGGTTATACTTATAATTGTTTATATAGTTATGTTTATGGTAGAGAACAATGTGTTTATGCAAACGGCTGTGCATCAAGATATAATGTGACGTGCCATAGTGTTCGATAATGGGACCTTTATAATTACTAGGTTTTATCTTTTAACCTTTTTTATTGTTGTACTGATGTATTGTGAATAGCTTGTGGTGTGCTTTTCATATCAGCTCTTAGGCTTCCAACCACACCTGCACACTGTTTTTTTGGTTTACAAATTATTTGAATCTGTATTGTTGTCTATCACTTGTTTTCTTTGGTGCAAATAAATATAATATCTGCAAACACTTGTAACATAATGGAAAAATGTTCAAAACATTTGTACAGCTAAATAATTTCTGGACAAAATTATAAACTTGAGGTACCTTTTGACCAGAGACCTGCTAATGAATCCTCATCCTGCTGACTTTATCCCGTCCCCACAATGTTTCTGATTGTTTACCAGACGACGTCATGGAAATTGTATACTGCTCTTTGTTTTAAATAGCCTTTACCTGGTTGTAATCTGGTTTGTTGAAATATAAACAACTAGAAAACAAGTTAACAACTAGAAACAGGCTTCACTAAGCTACATGCTGCATACTGGGGTATTATTCAGTCAGTGACAATGTGTCTCTTCCTCTTTTTCTCTCTACAAACAAGCAAATGGTGAAAAGATGTTTCAGATAAAAACCGAGATGACTGTGTTAGAAGATAAATACAGTAGGTCTCCTATTTAAATCAACTTCACGTGGTCTAAGGCACTGCATCGCAGTGCTAACTATGCCACTAGAGATTCTGTGACGAGTCCAGGCTCTTTTGCAGCCGGCCGCGACCTGGAGACCCATGTGGCGGCTCACAATTGGCCCAGCGTCGTCGGGTTAGGGGAGGGTTTGACCGGAAGGGATGTCCTTGTCCCATCGTGCACTAGCGACTCCTGTGGCGGGCCGGGCGCAGTGCACACTGACACGGTTGCCAGGTGCACGGCGTTTCCTTCGACATATTGGTGCGGCTGGCTTCCGGGTTAAGTGGGCATTGTGTCAAGAAGCAGTGCGGCTTGGATGGGTTGTGTTTCGGAGGACGCACGGCTTTCGACCTTCGCCTCTCCCGAGTCCGTACTGGAGTTGTAGGGATGAGACAAGAACTTAACTACCAATTGGATTCCACGAAAAAGGTGTAAAAGTAACAACAACATAAAACAAAAGGTCAAAAACAAAGATACCAAAAAAATAAAAAAAATATATACAATTCCACGATCTATCAATTCAGTTATAATTTGCGAATTGTTGGCTACTGTCCTTAATTTTGGGGAAATAATTATAATGTTTAGGTAAGATTTTAATGAAGAAAGCTAAACCGAGAGCAGCGCTGTCTTTCTTTCTTTGTTGTGACCTTCAGACACTATCAGAAGGCGTCTACATTCAGACTCCTCCTGTCTGGATCCCACTGTGGTTTTCTGGTTTTCACGGCTGCCACAGACCTGATGAACCAGCCACTTGTCAGAAGATG